>NW_024426774.1:17072953-17283118 GCF_017311325.1 Ursus maritimus | reverse complement strand
AAAAAAAAAAAAAAATCCCAAAAGGTTGCATACTGTATCATTTTATTTATATAACACTCTTGAAAGTATAAAATTATAAGAATGGGGAATAGATTAGTGGTTGTCAGAAATTAGAGAAAAAAATTGGGGGAGTGTAGGGAAGTAGGTACATATGGCTATTAAAAGAGCAATAAACGGGATTTTGTGGTGATAGAAATGTTCTTTCTTTTAAGTGTATCAAAGTCAGTATCTTGGTTGTGATATTGTACTCTAGCGTTGCAAAATATTACCATTATGCACCGTGTAAAGAGTCAAGACGGGTCTGCCTAGTATTTCTTAAAACTGCATGTGACTCTATTATTATCCAAAATCCAAAAGTTCAATTTAATCAAAGCATTATCTCTTTTCAAAAGTTCAAATCATATATAAGTTAGCTAGATTCTGTGATGCAGAGAGAAATGGATCTGAGGAGATACTTGGACTTTATTTTCTAGCTATAGAATAGCTTTGAAGTATTTTAAGCAGAGGAATACTATGGTCAGATTTTTAAAAATTAATTTAAAAAAAATTCTGGTGTACTTAACGTATAGTGTTATATTAGCTTCAGGTGTACAATACAGTGATTCAATAATTCTATACATCACTCAGTACCTATCATAAGTATACTTTTTAATTCCCATCACCCATTTCACCCATCCCTCCACCCCCCTCCCCTCTGGTAACCATCAGTTTGTTCTGTATAGTTAGGAGTCTGTTTCTTGGTTTGTCTCACTCTTTTATCCTTTGCTTACTTGTTTTGTTTCTTTTTTTTTTCCTTGTGCAATTTTATTTATATATATATTTTTTAATGATTTTTTATTATATTATGTTAGTCATCATACAGTACATCCCCGGTTTCCGATGTAAAGCTCGATGACTCATTAGTTGCGTATAACACCCAGTGCACCATGCAATACGTGCCCTCCTTACTACCCATCACCGGTCTATCCCATTCCCCCACCCCCCTCCCCTCTGAGGCCCTCAGTTTGTTTCTCATAGTCCATAGTCTCTCATGTTTCATTCCCCCTTCTGATTACCCCCCTTTCTTTATCCCTTTCTTCCCCTACCGATCATCCTAGTTCTTATGTTCCATAGATGAGAGAAATCATATGATAGTTGTCTTTCTCTGCTTGACTTATTTCACTTAGCATTATCTCCTCCAGTGCCGTCCATGTTGCAGCAAATGTGTTCACAGCAGCATTGTCCACAATAGCTAAATCGTGGAAGGAGCCTAGATGCCCTTCAACAGATGACTGGATTAAGAAGTTGTGGTCCATATATACAATGGAATTACTCAGCTATCAGAAAGAACGAATTCTCAACATTTGTTTTGTTTCTTAAATTCCACATGAATGAAATCATGATCTTTGTCTTTCTCCAACTTATTTCGCCTAGCATTATATTCTCTAGCTCCATCTATGTTGTTGCAAATGGCATGATTTCATTCTTTTGATGGCTGAATAATATTCGTGTGTGTGTGTGTGTGTGTGTGTGTGTGTGTGTAAGCCACATCTTCTTCTCAACTATAGATGGATACTTGGGCTTCTTTCACAATTTCGCCATTGTAAATAATACTGTAATAAACATTGGGGTACATGTATTTTAGAAAAGTCATGATTTTTCTGTGTGATGTAGATTTGCAGTGGTGGGGTGTTTAGTGCTTGGGTGGGGACACCTGAGAGAGTGACACCAGATAGAGGGTGATGGCTACCAACCAGGAGAAACAGAAGGGACTGGTCCACTAAGGCAAAAGCACCGGGGATGGTAAGGTGGGGAAACACACAAACACACAGGTGGTGGATCAGTAGCATGCCATGTTGGTGTGATTTGAGGCAAGTCTTGGGCAAAGAAGAGCAGCAATCAAGGACCATCTCCGGTCTTTAGTCACTAGAGGCAGAGTGGAGCTTTCAGTGATCAGGTTGCAGGAAAGCAATTTTTGAGGGTGGGGGGCGGGGAGGTTTGCCGGAAACAGAGTCTAGTTGAGTTATCTAGTGCTTAGTCATTTCACACCCCCCCCTGCCCCTCATTGTTTTTCTCTTGGGGAAACTGTGGTCCAGAATTGGTGAAGTCACTGGTCTAGCATATATACCTTGACTTCCTAACGCCATGAATTTGAATTCTCAAAGAATTATCATACTAATTGTCCAGAAATCCCATCATCCCAAGAAGAGATCTATTTCTTCAACTATTTGTGAAATTCAATGTAAGCAACCATCTGTAACCACATAACTGCTCTCCAATTTTGGGAAGCAGGGAGAACATCATATTCCTTGTGAGTCCACTCAACTAGCAAAGGACCCTGCCCTGAGATGGTGTTCAGGGTGAATGTGGTATGGGATAGGCCCACCTACAGTTAGGGGAGCTCTGACTCAAGCAGGCTCCAGCCAGACTGTGGTGTCACCCGCAGCCTTGTGTGTGGACTGTTCATTGGAGACAGGGACTAGAGAGCTGAGATAGAAGAGTGTGTGCCTTCAGAAGTTGCAGACCTTTTCTGGTCCTTCAACCAGAGTCCTATGGCCCAGAAATGATTCCAAGGTTTTCTGAGAAACCACAAGACGCTCTTCTGGGGTTTCTCTGCTTGGGAAAGTGAATTCCGCCTACCTTACCCATCCTGTAATCCCCTTCAAATGACACTATTAGAAGATAGGAGATTAGCTGTGGCTTCCTTTTTTAGAAGCCCTCACTCCTATTTCCTGAGAAACTGTGGGACTCTGCCAGTGCCTTCCATGGCATCAGTGCCCCATAGCAACTGGCCTGCCTCCTAGTCAGTTCCCCCTAGAGCCCATTGGCTAAGCACGTGGGCTTGACATGAATTACTTTTTGCTGAGTGAGAACTGGTGTGAGTGGGATGGGTTCTATTCATCATGGGCACTTACCTCCTGCCATGAGCCTTTTTTATCTGTGCTTTCATGTGAGGAGAGAAGAAATACCATAAAAAAACAAGCCACCCAAGTTGTCATGTGAACACTTCCTTGCACAGCAGAGACCTAAGGGAGTAATTAAATTTCGCTGATGCCCTATCATCTTTAAGGTTGGGTTTTATCCTTACATAAATAACGAATTACCCTGTGGTGTTTATTTAACAAAATACCCAGAAGATCCTAAACGTGCTTTCACATAAGACTTTTTTTCCCTTTCTCTACATCTGTCTCACTGTTTCTCCAGGTCCACTCAAGGGATTCAGCCGAACCCTGGAAAGTGCTTCCTGATGGTGAGAGCAGTGCTAAGTTTGGCCATGGGAAATGAAGCTCTTTCCAGGGAAATACTATTTTTGTTTTCATATCTGCTTGAATAGACATGCATAAGAAATTAAATCTGGCCAGGGGGTTGTTGCTGGAGCTTGTGGGGGATAAGGGCATATGGAAGGGTCAGGGGTAGAGAGAAAAGCCTGGCTAGGATGTAGCCCCCAAGGTGATCAAAGGAGGTCTGGAAGCTTGCCAAAGAAGATCAGTGTGGCATTAGCAGCAGAAGAGATGCGCCAGAAGCTGATGAAATATGATCTTAAGGGAGAGCTCAAATTCAGTTATTAGTGCAAGGAAAGAACCAGCCTGGGCCAGAGAAGCGATTTGAAGGAGAGGGACCTAAATAGAAACTGTGATTAGATAATGCCAGTCACTCACCTGCCGTCCAAAATACCGGGAGGGAGAACTAAGCTACATGCTAGGCTCCTGACAGACACACCAGGTTTGTCATTGTTGCCATCACATGCAACACAGAAAGAAAACTCGTGTGCACAGACCGGTCCATCTGTGCATCGGCAGATGGGATGGGAGCTGCATGAGTGAAGAGCGTGGTATGATTGAGTGTGGATATGAATGAACTTGGGATAGTTCAAATACAATTGCATTAATGTGGCTGTCTCAGATTTTTAACTGAATGAATAGTTTCTGAATTGATTTTATTGTTTAAATTCATGCTAGTTAATGGCTTTTCAAAATAAAATTGACTTTGGCTGACTTAAACATCAATAGAAGATTTTTTTTAAAAAAATGAATTCGATTGTATTTTAAGCCCCAAATCAAGATTTCTATAAAATTGAACACGTCCCGTTTCCCCTTTTGTAAACTGGCTCATTTCCGAACGTGCAATAAGCAAAAACAAACCAAATTACAAGTGGATTCTGACAAACCTTAGCTCAGACTTGAGGTAAATCCTCTACTCTCTCTGAGTCATTGGGTAAGCTGCTTAATTCCTCAGTTTTCTCAATAGAAAAAGAAGGAGGTAATACTATTTGCCTTGCAAGACTATTGTGAAGATAGTTGTTAAGTGTCTAATATAGTGCTCAGCCTGTTGTAGACATTCAGCGAAGATTTGTACACAGTTGTGTTTGTTTTGCATAGAGTCCTTATGTGTGTATATGTACAATGTTGAAAAACACCTGCATAAGAGGACCACAGCCTTCTGGTTATATCCAGCCGTGGGAAAAGTCACAGAATAAATAATAGGCATGAGATAGTTGGGGATATCTTTCTGGATTATTACTCTTATCAGTAGAAAAATTAGCGAAATTTAGATCATGGAGAGTGTCAGAGATAAAGAGTTTAGACTTAATTCCTTAGGCCAGTGGCTGACAAACGTTTTCTGTATAAAGCCAGATAGTAAATATGTTCATCTCTTTGGACCACAGTCTCTGTTACAAATACTCAACTCCAGCATAATAGCATGAAAGGGCCATGGAAAAAATGTTAATGAACAAACGTGTCTGTGTTCCAATGAAACTTTCTTTACAAAACTAGGATGTTGGCCTAATTTGGCCTGTGGGCTGTAGTTTGGCAATGCCTGGTCTAAGTGACAAGAAATAAATCCAGCGTCCTATCTTATCTTTTCTTCATTTAGAAATACACAGAGATTTTGCTTTTTGGATTGGTTAGATTGCAGCTAACCCCAAACTATGTTCATTAATGAAGTCATATAATACATTTTTGAGTGTCTACTATCATTAACTATTTCTCCAGGTTCTGGAGAAGTAGCCATGAGCAAAACTTGCAGAGAAACGTTCCTGGCTGTACGGAGCTCATGTTCTGGTGGAATGACAGAACTCTGTCACTACCTTGTTCTAGAAACCCTGCTCTGCATAAGCCATATTTATCAGTGTTTGCAGTGCTGCTCGTAGATTTTCTGCACCCAGTCTCCCTATATTATTACAGGGGCATTCTAGCATAGTGTATCTGGATAGCAGCAAGATGTTTGACACAGTACCCCTGATATTGTAGTGGACTCGTGGAGAAATGTGAGCTGGATGATAATGTAGCCCAGTGAACTGGAACCTGGATGAAAAAGAGTAGTCAGTGAATGCTGATGGGTCGATCACCGTCAACCTGGAGAGCAATCTCCAGTGACCTGGAGGGCTATGTCCTTGTCGCTGTCCCAACTCTTCCATTGATGACTTAGGTGAAAACATGGAAAGCATAATGATCAAATTTGCAGAAGACATAAAGCAAAGTGGGAGACAGCTGACAGGGCCAAGATCCAAAATGATTTGGACAGGCTGTATCAATGGCCTGAATCGAACAAGATGAGATTTAATAGGGATAAATGGAAGGTCCTGCACTTGGGTTCAAAAGTCAGATTGTATATGAGGAGGGGGAGGAGTAGTTAAACTGCAATATATGGGATAAAGCCTTAGAGATTTCACTGACAGCAGGCTCAGTGGGAGACCACAGTGGAATGTGAATGTCAAAACTATCAGGGCAAACCAATGGCATTGCCATGAGGGCAGAGTCCAGGCAAGGGAGGTGGCAATGCTATCACACTGGGCAAGATCAGATCTCACGCGTGTGTGGTCCTGAGTGTCAGGTGTTCAGAGGGACGTGGACAGACTCTGTCCTTGTCAAAAGAGCAGACACTTAAGAACATGGAGATTGATTAAGAAAATAGGGTTATAAGTGCTTAAAGCTGGTTTAGGGATTCCACAGAGCACATTCTGGGGGAAATGGCAAAATCCACTCTTGTCGAAATGTTTCTACTTCTCTTGTAGCAAAACTCTTATCTGCTCTGAAGATCAAAGGGGAGTGGATATTTTAAGGCAGCACCCTCAGGGCAAAAGGCACTCTAGGGAACCCAGGGGAGCATATGTTAATACTTTGCTTTGTTTCAGTGAGGTTCCTTATCAGTTTCATGCCTTTGTAATCCAGGAGCCAGTTTTGAAAATCAGCATCAACTAACCCCAGCATGAGCTAGGTGAGCAGAAAGGTATGCCTTCTGGCCTGCTGAGGAGCTTAGTACTGAGGGTCATATGTGTACTCTTCAAAGAACAGATTCCACATGCACCCCCAGAGAAATGTCAGGGGATTAGGGGCTCAACGAATGGAGAATTTAATTTTTCTGGTTAACTCTGAAAATATGTTTTTATGCAACATTGTTGTTGATGCAAATCATTCTAAAACACATCTGTGTGCTTTCTTATCTTGGTGAAGGGAGGAAAGGGAGTAGAATTGATCTTTAAGGTAGTATCCTAGTTTTTAAGAGCAGTGTGGCCCACCCCATCTGATCTGGCCTCGACTTACCTCTTTTGCATCGTCAGCATCTCTTCAGTCCAGTGGCTCTGACCTCTCAGTTCCTCCAGACACTCCACACCTGTGCTGTCCCTTAGATTTGGAACCATTTGTCTCCCTATCATACCTAACATCCTTCAGTTCTTGCCATAAAAGCTGAGAAGTCACAATTTCTGCAGAAACTTCCCTGATTCCCAAAGTCTGGGTAGGGCCTCATTGAATGTTGTCTGAGCACACCCTGTCCTTGCTAGGGTGTGATGCTTATCCCACGCCGTTGTAACTGGCCATTATTTCTGTCCTGCTTATGAGCCTGAAGAGGACAGAAACCATGACTGATCTATTCATTGTTATATTTCCAGCATTTAGCATGCCTGACATGGAATGTGTGTTTAATAGATTTGTTAAATTGAATTAATTCATTGGAGGTATTAAGAACTGTAGGGACAGCATCTTAGGCATCAATAACAATGTCCTACACAAAAGATGGCACTAACACCATAGTCGTGACAAGAGCCATCTGTCTAGTGTGCTTTTCTGAGAGAATGAAGAAGCTGAGTTCTGGTATAGGAGACCAACTTGCCCAAGGCCACATAGCCATTGAGCAGTTAAGCCAACACTAGCCCCCATTTATCTCGTTGAGAAGCTCTTCTCTGCCTCACCATAACTGCCACTGCCGGACCGTGGAGTCGCAGAGCTGCTCGAGCAGCGTCAGTATAAGAGGAATACATTATCTCCGAATCCAGTGAAAGCTGGGGAACCAGACTTGGAAAAAGAGCAGGAATGAAGAATGGTGAAGCATTTAGAAGGACAGGCTGGAGCAGATCCCAGTCCGAAACAAGTCATGCTTTGGAATTCTCTGGTTCAGCTGCTGCCCTGGCGCGGGACACTCACTGCCCCTGGACCTCGGACTCTTCCCCGTGGACCCACAGTCCTGGCACCGCTCTGCTCTCTTACTGAGTCATTTCTCAACTATGCCTGCATTTTAATTTGTGTTCCTTTAAGATCCAAAAACCAAGTAGGAGCAGCTGACTGGTTGAGGTGAGGTGGTAGGCCTGAAACTTAGATGCCTGGAGCAGGGAGATGGAGAGCACCTGAGCCCGCTCCGACCTGCTACGTGAGGCCTGTGTGACCAGGACTCACTCAGTCTAGCAAAGGCGTCCAGGTCCAGGGAGCCAAAAAACACCCAAACAAAACCCTACCAAGTCACTGCTGGTTACATCATTTCTGTCTTCGGTGTCTTCCTCTCCCCAGGTGACCCACGGCTCCCGCAGAGCAGGTTTCCATTTGGCACTGAGAATAATGACCCGAGAAAAGGTACGGCCTTCATTTTCACTTGTTTTCTTTTGAAAGAAAAGTCCGTAACTGTTCCTTTCTTTGCTCACGTCTCCATTTTCCCATCTGTGAAGTGACTGCTGTGTTTGGGTGACTTCTCGGAGGGCTGTCCTTCCTCTAGTGCCCAATGGTTGCTTCAGGGACCCGCTTACCATGACGTGCTGGTACCTTTCTGTGGAAAAGTGTGTTTGTTAACTTCCCTGCTCAGTAAAGGAAGTGTGACTGCTGAACCTGGCTTGCTGATGGAGACTCTTGCAGAGTTTCTGGTGTCATTCTGGATACCCACCTTTTCGAGAACTTCAGATGAATGGAGATGACTAGGAGTTTGGGCTGATGCCCTGGTCCCAGGACATAGTGAGAAAGCTCTGTTTCTGGCTAATACTCTCAGAGTGATTATCAACTTTGGTTAGAGGAATATAGGAGTGGTCTCCAAAATGGACTGGCTTTGAACATGAAATAGGAAGTGGACGTAGAAAACATTTGGTCTCAAGAATTGGCACTTCCCAGCTTAGAGCTGAGGCAAACTGGGTTGGGCTGGCACCTTTACCCAGTGTCCTCTTGATTAGGAAATGGCCCTTTAAATCAACTTAGCACATGGCAACATTACAGTTTTACAGTGACTTCCAAAACTTCATAGAAGGCAAAATCTCAACGTGACAGCCAGAAAGTAAATTGTTAATAATTTCTGCTGAAGCCTGCTGCTCCTCCGTAGCCTTGTTGGAACATAAGTATTCATGCCAGGCATAGTATCTTTTTGACCTGTTAAATGATTTAAAACCTACTGACAAACAAACCAAATGGCAACCCAGGAAAATTCTCCTCTTCGAGACAATGTGGAGCCATTATTCATTTAATAGTATAAACATTACTCTCTATCCCAGGGTTACTAACTTCTGAGCCTTTAATGGACTTCACATTGTACTTAGGGGATTAACAGAGAAGTTTGTAATTGATTCTCTTTGTTGAAGGAAATAAAGAAGACGAGTATTTACCTGGTCGTGGGTTATGTTACTGATGGAATGTAAAAAGGCTCTCTATGTTTAGAACTAGGGAATTGTTTATCTCCTCCTTCTAAGACACACTTTGTGTTTAATACCTAAAGACCAAATCAGCAAGTGTGTGTTCCTTTAAGAGAATCCTAGGTTCCAAATCACAGTTCTATAAATGTATTTACTTTAACATATTCATTGTACTTTGTTGTGCACCTACTATGTGCCAGGCACTTTATAGTCTCTAAGTAGACAGTGTATATGGTGTTGAACAGTCCAAAGGTGATGCCAACCTTCAGTGGGGTACCAGGGAAGAGCCAACATTGAATTAATAATCACACAGATAAACATAAAATTTGCAAATTGTGATAAATGCCCAAAATCTTAAAAATGAGTTATGGAAAAGAAAAACTGGGGGTGGGGGAAGAGGTGGGAGAAGAGGGTGGTTGAATTAACTTCTCTGAGGAAAAAGTGGTTGAGTTACTTTTTACCGCAGCACCTGGGTCACTGTTGTTGACTGTGTAATTAGGCTCCTGATGTATACTTCTGACTCCCGAGCCATGAGTATTTGGTACCGCACTGTGATTACTCAGCACTCAGGCATGTCGGTCAGAGCTGAATCAGAACTGAGCCACCACAACTATTATGTGAATAAGGTATTTAATAGAGGAGTTGGAGCTTACGTAGAAGTAGGAGGAGCTGAGAAGTGTAAATTCTAGAAGGTGAGCCTCAGAGGATCAATGGTAATTTCTGTCTGAAGTAGCGGTGCAGTTGGGCAAGTCAGAGCTCGTGGGAATCTCTAGAACACCATGTCGCGTCTGCCTGTGGAAGCAGAACCATAAAACGGAAGCATGCGGAGAGTCTGTGGTAGCAGTTAGCCCTAGAAGCTGCTGCCTCTATGGTATCCCCTGCCCCTATGGGAACGCTACGTCTGTGAGTTTGCAGCCAAGCAGTGGTGCGAGGCTTGTGGCTCCCACTCAGAGATCAGGTAGAGCAGCTGGAACTCGGGTAGGAGGGGAGCAAGGACAAGCACAGTCCTGCCGGAAATGCCTGCATCTTTTCATCACTCTGACCCCATGATATTCCAAGATAATCTTGACATCACTTCCGTTTCTAAATCTAGGGTGACCCACTTCTTGATTTGTACAAATCTTCCCCGGTTTTGCCACTGAATGCCCTGTATGCCTGGCAACCGTTCCATCCTGGGCAGGCTAGAGTAGTTGAGCCCCCTAAAATCTCATGTGAACTCATGTCATTGACCCACTCTCCCCCGAAACCTCATAGAACAGGGAGTCAGGGGAACATAATTCCCAGCCTCAGGCAGGTGCCGCCGCCGGGTTGACCCAGGCAATCTCGCATACCAGATGTAACCCATTTCCAAGATTTGTGATGGACAGTATCCAAACTGTACTGTCTTAATCAGTATGGATCCATCCATTTGGTGTCCCCTTAAGGATTATGACATAAGTTTAATTCAAATTTAAAATAACACTACTTGGATGTTAGGAGGAGTTTTACAACAATCCTTGAAACTATATGTAAATGTTTTGTGGGTTGTCCTCTGGATTACTTCTATCACTCTAGCCAGTTAGCTTGGATAAGTGGAAATCAGAGTGTTCCGGGTATGTCCCCTCTCCCGGCTCTAGAAGGGAGAACCAGTCCTACAGTTGGGAGTATGCAGGATGAAATGAAATCTTAAATCTTTCTGGTGGAGGTTTGCCAGATATGAAATGAGGAGAAGGTGGTGGGGCGCAGTGAGGTTACATTATGATATATTGCCGGGTCTTTCCCACAGGGCCGTGTTGACTGCAGGATAACCAGGCTATGTGTCAAGCATAGTACGGATGTGAACATTAGCAGCCAGAATGAGGGGTGTTGCAGATAAAGATAAAGGAAACAAAGTTAGTGAGAAAAGGCAACTATAAGATTGGAAAAGAGAGGAGAAAGGAGATACATGCTGTGCGTATGACTGTCAGAACAATTCAGTATGTCTGAGGAGGGCTTGGATTTATTGGCAATGAAGCAGGCAAGCTTGGGGCCATTCGTTCGGGCTCAGCCCTTATAAATGATTTGGAGGACTTTGTAGCGTGGTAAGTAAGCATAATGGTTTTTGTATTGAACTGTGGGACCCTCAGCCAACTTGAAAGAACCAAGATTCTCTAGAATTCAATTTACTTTGCATTAACGGGAGATCTGATCCTCATCTGCTCTAACTGCTTCTTTTATCTAAGCTGCTAAAGAGTCACATGGTTTAGGGAGAAAATTAAGAGATTTCACATTTGTTGCTCTAAGCAAAATCATTTTGTTATCTACTTTAATGAGAGTGTGGATGAGTTTTCCTGTTTTAATAATCACCGTGTCTTAAACTTCTCTTCCATGAAGGCAATATCAACAAAAACTCTCTAGAGGCTTTATCTTTATACAATTAGTTTTTCTCTCTCTACCGTCTGAAGTCCTTAAAATTATTTTTAAAATAGTAGGAGGCATGTCCTTTCTCTGAGCCCTCTGGGTACATATAAGGAAAATGGACGTTACAAGAAATAATTGGCATATCTATATCTCGATTCACATTTGAGTGTACTCCGATTTTATTTATTTTATTTTATTTTGTCTTCTTTAATCTTCCATTTTTCTTTCTGTACATGAAAGACTTATATGGATTTCTGTGGGTCCCGAAGTCACTGGGGAGTGAATCCATTGCATTCAAATCTGTTGGTAATTCCTAAGAACCAGGAAAATTCATTCTGAAGTATTATGAATCTCACCTTTTTGTTGAATCTATCTTGCACGGTTGAAGAAAGACTGGTCATAATTTTTTTAGTTCCACATTTTGCACCCAAAGAACCTAACAATCTCCATCAAATGGTACTTTATCAAAGTCTTCCAGACTGGAAATAGGCAACTTTGTCTCAGACTTAAGTTTAACACTACATCTATCCTTAGTGCATTTATGTATGTATTATTTATATTTGCTCTACTTTTAAAGTATTTGACAGAACTCACAATGAATGAGAGGTTTAAAGTAACAGTGTTGAAATAGGAAAAAGAATGAGGAGAAATGACATGCCAAGCACAAATTAACAGTGAACTATTTGACACTGTAACAGAAAGAACTGGAAGATTTTTTTATTTTATTTTATTTATTTTATTTATTTTTATTGTTTTATTTTAATTGATTACAAGAGATACAATGTCTTTAGAGCAGAGAAACACTTCTAGAAATAAATATTAGAAGGTAACGTTTGTGTCCTCACATCAGGGTAAAAATACACACTGTCTTCAATGATGATTTTGCAAATTGTGCTGACATGTGTTTATGTGGGAAATTTTTATTGACCCTTGACAAAAAGACAAGGATATGGTATTTAACGATGTGTAGTAAAGAAGTTTTTATAGGACGTTAGTCTAATAGGATCCAGGTAAGTTGCTCTCAAGTCATATACTGATAAAAGGACCAAATCAAGAGTGCCAGGAAGGACATCTCATAGGCCACAGACATATAACCAGTGGCATTTAGGCCACTACAATTCCTTGAAAATTCAATATAGCTTTGTATTTGGCATTTTTAAAAGGAAATTATCACTAGTGTTTTGTAATAAGTTGACATTTTCTGTATAATATTAATCATTAAGATTTTTTACAGTCTTTAAAAGTATTACTCATTTTTATATTGCAAGTTACTGGGGAATTCTTTGAGATTGTGTATTGCTCAGTACTTGGAACCGCTTCTAATTCTTCTTTTCTTTTCTCTGTAAACTCTAAGGAGTCAGCCTGTTGTCTTCAACTCTCGCCATGTACTCCATCCGTTGGGATTCTTTTCCTTTTACGTCTGACTTCAAATAAAAGATACTTTCCAAATATTCTAATTTCCCTGTAGCTTCCTTAGCAGCCAAACATCTCTAAAAACAAAAGAAAACAAGAACAGTGTACAACGTCTTGCATTGCCCCACCTACCCCCTGGGGTCAGGCTTCAAAAGCCCTCTTCCCCAAACACTGAACTTTATGAAACTGTATTGGTAAATTTAATCCTAATGTCGTAATTTCTTCCACTGGCAGTGACTTTTTAGAGTGCACATATTCCTTAACTATTCTCCAGCTTTTAACATAGATCCCTAGCTATCAAAGTTTTCGCTTTGATTAAACTACAAGACTCCCCCTTTGTGTAAATATCCATCTTAATTTTCGGTATTTCCCCCAGTGTTCCATCCCTATCCTTTATCCTACCTCCTCTCTATATCCATAGTCTCTCTGGGTGATGTCATTCAGTCCTATGACTAACCATGTTGAACCCATTTATTCCAACTCCTTACCCTGTATCTCCTGGACATATTTCTTGCTTAGCTCAAGCCTCCTATATCCTTCTACCTACTGCACATCTTTAAGTTGATACCCCTCAGGTATAAACCTGAACCTGCCATATTCACCCCCGCCCCCCAATCTTAGCCATTGCCTTTCTTTCTCTTAGGAATAGTACCATTTTCCACTCAGACACCCAAGATAGAAAATTCAAAATCATGATATACTTGTTTCTTCCCTTAATTCTGATATTTAATGGTTTGGTAATACTGAAACTCCAGATCTCCCTGAACCTTATGGCACATATTAGCAGAACCTGGGAATGGATGTTATGAGTGCTAGCTGAGGTAGTGGACAATAGGAGGCTGGAAAAGGAGAAGTTTGTTGATTTGATGTCACTCTATACCTTAGTTCTCAAGATTGGTCCTCATTATAGCAGAATCAGCCTCATCTGGGAAGTTGTTAGAAATGCACATTCTTAGGTCCAGCACAGACCTGCATCAGAAACTCTGGGGATGATCCCCAGAAATTTACAATTTAAAAAACTCTCCAGGTGACTCTAATGGACACTAAAGCTTGAGAACCACTGTTCAACCGTGATTCAGAATTGAACGCTCTGGCAGAGACACTTGTATCTGTCCTATAAACTGGTGAAAACTGGCAAAAAATGATGGCCTTCATTAAATTAAGTGAGATGCAAAAACTGTGTAGGCAGATAATAAGGAAGGGGTCAAAATACTAGAAGAAGTGAATATGCTAAAAGGGATTTATTATATAAGACTCAGGAACACACTAGATGGCTACATTCCTAAGTGAGACCAGAGGATATTACCCTCACTAAGGCAACAAGAGACGCACTGGTGAGAGGAAACCAGCAACTCCAATAGGTTTAGGACTGTTTTCTGTAGCCTAGTCTGACTCTGAGATCCCTGAAGTCAATAAAGATTATAGGATTTTAAATATATAGAGGCCAGTGCCAGTGGTAGCATTTAGCCATCAGAGGCAAGGTAGAATAAAATCCTATGACGGACATCAAGGCCAGAATTGCAACCAGAAGTCCTGGCCTGCAAGCATCTATGGCAATAACAAATAAATAGCCCATATGATTCTTGGAGGCAAGATAAGACGATGGTCAGTCAATCAAAACAAAACAAAACAAAACAATATGTGTGTGTGTGCATATGTATATATGTGTGTGAATGGATGAGCAGAAAGCTGACGTCAGTTGCTCTGGTGATAAGTCATGATTCCTTAAATAGTTTTTATATCTCACTTAGCTTTGAGAATCAAAGTTCATTGATTAAGGGAAAGGTCGGATCTTTCTGAGGAAGGATGCTGCAGTGACACAGCAAGTGTATATAATAATTATTTTTTCAGTTCTTTCCCAAAGTGACACAACTATGTACATGCTTAGCTGTGTACATGCTTGTACACTGGAGAGAGAATCCCCAAATTTTTGGTCTATTGGATCAGGCCTGAGCTGACAACCCAAGAGCTCCACATAACAGTGACCACCCTTCTGTTAGAATACGGACTTAAGGAAACCAGGTGATAAAGGAGTTCTGGCCTAGGTGTGTCTCACTGTGGGTCCAATGAGTCCACAGATCTACCCAGTGGATGTTTTTGTTAGAAACTGGCAGAAGTGTCACCAGAGTTCCTTGACTTTCAGAATAAGAGAAATTATTGTAGGAAAGGTCAAGTTAAAGACTAAAACTATCTCCTCTAATTTATTAGCCCCTACTCCAGCCGAGATAGTAAAGCATAAGCAATACCATATCCCAAATAGAATAGAAGAGATTAGTGCCATTCTCAAAGACTGAAAAGATGCAGGGTGTTGGCCCACCTGATATCTACATTTAACCAGGAATTAAAACCACTCCTATGCTACACTTCTCTCTCTACTGGGCAAAATTGGAGTTGTTGTTGCTGGACCAATATTGCTGCTAAGAATGAAAGCTCACTATTTCTCTTCCTTTGGCCACCTGTTCAAGATTCATAGTCCCTGCTATTTCTAATTAGTTCAGCCACACCCATATTCTCCTGCTCTGGTTGCTTGGAGTCAGGGTAGTGAGGGGTTCAGTGGAAAAGGAGGGAGGAGAAGAAAATTAGCTACCACGGTCATGGTGGATAAAACTCACAAAATAAAGGGGTGAACAATTTGGGATGGAAATGAATGAGCAGACAGGGACCTGGTAATGTAGGATTTTAAGCTCTGGTTAGGATGTTAACTCTATTGTAAGAGCTATTGCAAAACTATTGAAAGATGTTAAAAGGGGGTCTGACATAGCAAATTCTGCCTTTTAAAAGATTGCTTGAGATGCTTTGTGTAGAATGGATCAGAGTGTCATGAAAAGATGTGGAGAGATTCCCACATAGAGCGTTTTTGCAGGAGTCTTAGCAGGATATGATAGTGGCTCAGGGTAGAAAAAGAAATGGACACTTCGTAGTTTTGTAATATACTTAAACTATTATATTTAGTTGTGTTTAGGATCCATTTAGATATCAGCCTTAGGGATAAGAGATGTTAAGGATCCAGTGGTGTACCAAGGGTGGGGCTATGGGAACCATCTACCCTGGGTCTAGGTAATGAGGAATATTGTCTGTAGAGCATTTCGCATGTAAATGCAACCCACTGAAAGTGATCTCTTTTTCATTATCATTATGCTCCAGAAAGTTTTCAATGAAAAACAGTTTAGGTAATTATACATAAAATTCACTCATTTTAAGTGTTCAATAAGTTTTGATAAATGCATTACCTTGTGTAATGACCTCTGCAATATATAAAATATATAATTTATAATACATATGTTAAATTATTTAGCATATGTATTATATATATGTAAGTATGTCATAGGGTTTTGTATCTGTTTCGTTTGGGATACAGTTCTATGAATTGTTAGACCCATACCAAGTCAGGAAACATCACTGTAATCAGGATACAAATAGTTGCATCAACCCAGAAATCAATGTTAATGATAAAACACTTTTTCCAGAAAAATCTTTTGTTGGTCTAAGTTCTAGCAATTCCTGTAGTTACTGTTGAGTTAATAGTAATGTATATGTAACTTTAAATTAGCACATGTTTATACTTTGTCCTTTAAAGTCTGTCTATGGGGAGGTTAACTTGGAATTCTCCCAGTTACAACTCTGGCTCCTGCACCTCACATGTGTAAACACAATTATATGAGTTCATTTGGCAGTAAGTTGCTAAAGGTTCAGGATCCTTTTTGTTCATTTTGGGCTCATTTTGTATTTCCAATCCCAACCATACTACATATGCCTGCCTTTAAACAATAGATGTGAAATAAAGAATGACAGCACAGTGATTGTAAAGACGAAGAAGAAACAACTTGAATTATTTCAATTCTGTCATTCTAAGTGACCACTTGGGGTTTTCACTTGTGTTTAAAATTTTTTGACTGTGGGACAATTGAACCACTACTATAGATTCTGAAGAAACAGTGATACAGGCAGGACTGCACTTTCTGTGTGTGTGTGAAATGTGAATTTCTTTGTGAATCTCCACCAAATCTACCCTTCAAGACTTCCCTCAACTTATTTGTATATCTGTTGTTTCATGTCAAAGAAAAGTTTGAAAATCAAAATTAATAAAAAGGTTCCTTAACTCCGAGTGAAGAAAGATTGACAAATCTGCTGTACTGTCTATTAAGCATGAATACATGAAGATCAATTTTGACTTTGACAAATTTGCACAATTTAAGGCTCAGCCACAGAGTCTACATTATTATTCATTACTGCAACAACCAATATGTAGGTGCAGTTTTCCCCATTTTTATAAAAAGTAAATTAAGGTACTTTAAATGTATGAAGCAATTATTTTTTTTCCTTTTTTTTTACTATAAATGTAATTTAATTTTAATCATATACATTATTTAATTTCTAGCATGACTGTGTATATGCAAGGCTCAACAAAAACAGTTTTCACTGTCTGAGTTTCTGATGTAATCTTGATTATTATTTATTCCATTTCATGATTATTACTGAAAATAATTTTGTTGTGTTGAGAAAGGTGGTGTTATTCCAGGTGTCAAATATCCTGGATATGGTGCCGTAAGAGCTCATTTCTAGTATTACAAAGTGAGCACCTTGTTGGAGGACGATGCCATTTCCTGAGGTGAGGAAATGTTGGGTGAGATGCCTATGTTGTTGGGACATATTGAGTTTGAGATGTCATAGAAAGATCCATGAGAAGATATCAGGTGGGCAGATGGATATAAGACCCTGAAGCTCGGAAGAAAGGGTTGGGCCGGATGTATACACTTGTTAGTCATCCAGGCACAGAACGAAATGGAAACAATGGGCAAGGATAGGATTGACTAGAGAGAATGAACTGCATGAGAATTTAAAATGGCCAAGGGTAGGTTCATGAGGAAAGTCAGCATCCAAAAGTAGATAAAGATGGGCCAGCAAAAGAAACTGGGGAGAAATGATCAGAAAGTAGGAGGAAAAAGAGGGAAAATGAGGTGTCACAGCAGCCAATGAGTACGTCATGGGTTGCCCTTGGTCAGAGTTACTAAGGGTTTGGGTAACATGAGAACAAAGAAAGTATGCTCAGGACTAAAGGAAATGGCACTTTCTGTTGACCGCGCGAGAGAAGATTTAGGGAGTGCTGTGGAGGGACGCAACTTTGTAGAAAGGTGAGCGGAGAATAGAAATGAAGGAATTAGAGGAAATAAAGACTGCTCTGTCTTTGTCTGTGACTGGGAGAAGAGAGCTCTTCTGGAGATAGCTGGAGTTGCTGATAGGAGGACCCCAGGGAGAGGAAAGGCTGAAGGGAAGGATATGGAGGAGGAAACAGTTCAACATTCCTTTGGTGAGAGGAACCCCAACAGAGCTAGCAGGTTGGTCACTCAAAGGATAGTAGGAGAAGGGAAGAAAAGATACGTGAAGATGCAGATAATATCAGTTAAATGAATTACTTAAAATATACCTAACCATGAAACTTTTTATTTTGATTCAGTAAAATGTCACCACAATCTTACCAAAGTTTTCCATGTGGTCCTAAAACCAGAAATTTGAGTGCTTTGGAAAGCCAATGACATCATTAATTTTGTGGCTTTGATTAATCTCTTTAAGTTATATTAGCCAAAGGTGCTATATAGATCTGTACAGCTGGGTCATATGACAAGCATCCAAGCCAATGTTTGCTGAAGTGATGCCAAAATACCTCATTTTTCCATTCTTTTTGTTCTATGCCTGCAATGCAGAAAATTTCCATAGCTGGAATGAAGTAACTGATTTTATTTTGAGCTTTATTAAGCTATTACTGTTTACCTGTTATTGGTGTCCAAGAACATAATTTTATGGGTTATTCATACTAAGTGATACCCTATTTTTAAATGCCACAGTACTATTTGTAACATCAAAGAACTAAACATCTGGGAAACAGACATGGATTTATTAATCTTCCATTAAATCTTAGTAGGATGTACAGCGGTTCATTTGAACATATCATAGCACGTTATGTCATTTTTTGATATAGCGTATCATATATTAAATCACATTGTTTATGTATGATTTTGATCATGTGCTCTAAAGCTATAGTAGATTACAGGTTTTCTTCTTTTTTTTGTTTTTTTCTTATACCAATGATTGTTCATTCTCTCTCTCTCTTTGTTTCTTTCAATTCCAGTATTGTTAACATACAGTGGTATATTAGTTTCAGGTGTACAATGTAGTGATTCAACAATTCTACACATTACTCAATGATCATCACGGTAAGTGTCCTCTCAATCCCCACCACCTATTTCACCCATTCCTCCACCCACCTCCCCTCTGGTAGCCATCAGTTTGTTCTCTGTAGTTAAGAGTCTGTTTCTTTGTCTCTCTCTTCTTTTTTTTTCTTTGCTCATTTGTTTTGTTTCTTAAATTATACGTATTAGTGAAATCCTATGGTATTTGTCTTTCTCTGACTGACTTATTTGACTTAGCATTATAGCCTGTAACTCCATCCATGTTGTTGCAAATGGCAAGATTTCATTAATGAACAATATTCCAGTGTGTGTGTGTGTGTGTGTGTGTGTGTGTATGTGTGTATCTCCCACATCTTCTTTAACCATTCATCTATTGATGGACACTTAGGGCTGCTTTCATAGTTTGGCTATTGTAAATAATGCTGCTATAAACATAGGAGTGCAGGTATCCCCTTGAATTAGTGTTTTATGTTCTTTGGGTACATCTAGTAGTGTGATTGCTGGATCGTAGGGTAGTTCTATTTTTAACTTTTTGAGGAAACTCCTACTGTTTCTCCACAGTGGCTACACCAGTTTGCATTCCCACCAACAGTGCAAGAGGGTTCCTTTCTGTCCACATTCTCATCAACACTTGTTTCTTGTAAATTCGATTGTAGCCCTTCTGACAGGTGTGAGGTGATACCACATTGTAGTTTTGATTTGCATCTCTCTGATGATGAGTGATGTTGAACATCTTCATGTGTCTGTTGGCCATCTAGATGTCTCCTTTGGAGAGATATCTGTTCATAGCTTCTCCCATTTATTAATTGGATTATCTGTTTTTTTGCATGTTGGGTTGTATATAGATCGCAGGTCTTCCTCTCAAATCTGTTGACTCTCGTCTTGGGCACATGGCCACGTGGCTGATACATTTCCCAATATTCCTCTATTGGATCCATCTTTCCTTTTTGCTGGATAGACATGGCAGCCACTGTACAAACCTTAGACATACCTGATGAGTTGGCAGAACTGTCCCAGTAATACCTGGATCAGCTCGTAGAGCAGGCTGCCTATCAATACCGATTATTTTATGAAAGTGAAATAAACATGTTTGAGCCACTTAGTTTTGATATAGAAGCTTAAACTTGACCCCAACTAAAATAAAAATTAGTACCTAAAAGTAGGGTTCTGACATAACAAAAACCTAAAACACATGTTATTGACCCAGAGACTAGGTATTGGTGGTGAAGAAATAGATATTGCAGGCTGGAAGTTGCCATAGCATACTTCTTGATAAAACTGTCATTTGTGCCAACTTAGAGAGCCAACCATGTGCCTGTGGAGATGATAACCGTATGGGAAGCAGTGGGTAGAGCTATTATGTTATGGTATATTGACTACTCCTTGCTGCCTGTAGTAAGGCATAACAAGAAAAAGAAGAATGCAAAGAAAAATGGGAAAGTTGTAAGCAGTGTTTGAAAATAGAAGTGCTTCCATATCACAAAGAACAAGAAGTAAGACTATTTATGTAAAGCCTTTCACAAAGCCCTGCTATTAAGACTTTCAGCCATATTAAAGGATATAGTCTTGTGCCAGAAAGCCAGATTAATATTGGTATCACACTAAAACCTTTCGGTTCACATTTCTGTAAGGTATCGTCATTAAAACAAGGGAGAAAGAACTGGGCTCAACATTGATGCTGGCATCTAAGGGAGACTTTAGAAGATGTTCAGAAAATAACTTGGGTGAAGTTACTTGGACATGAAACAAACTGGTGTCAAATAGATCAGAAAGCTACTAAATTTTTTAGGGAGTTCTAGGCCACAGGACTGGTCTACAAAAGCTTCCAGGCTTTTTTGAAAGCTGGCTAAGAAAACTATGTAGTTCCCAAGGAGAGCATACCCACTAGCACCCATTTCAGATGTCGTGCAAGAACACAGACCAGGAAGAACCTCCCCGAGGGCATGGCTAAGAAGCGTGGAGGACAGTGGACAACGCAGTTCATTCCAGAACCAGAGACAATGTCTAACCTACTAACTTACTCTACCCTCCAGGACAGGGAGCCTCTCCAGGTCCTATCCAGCCGTAATTTATTCATTGCTATCATCAGTGACTGCCTGTGTTTGCAATTGTTTCCTTTTCTGAATGGGAGATCTTATCGGGGTTATTCTTTTGTTATTCCGCGGTTGCATATTGTGGAGGGAGAAGGGGCAAAGAATCTTTTAGATCACAGTGTTATATCCAAAAAGGGTATCTCCAGACCCGAGGAAGAGGCCTGAACTGCCTGAATCCTAAAGGTCTAGGATTTTGAAATAGAGGCAATAACCAGAGGGGACCTTGTCTCCCTTGAGGCAACAAGTCTGTGTTTGGGGAGGAGAGTGCAGATGACTGCAGGGCAGGCCAGAGTGATGGCTGCAACAGATTGTGGGTTGCAGCCACTTACAGTCCTGTTCTCTAGTCTTTGTCCCATGGGCACCAGCAAAAAGTTACATTTTCCAGGTTTGGGGGCTAGGTCTGGCCACGTGACTAAGTTCTCACTAATGGGATGTGAGGATAAATACTAAATGTAACATCTGGGTTACTTTCGTAAAGGCCATTGTCCTGGATTTTCCACCACCTTTCCTTCCTTTTAACTGGAAATGAGATGACCAGAACAAATATGGAAACCCATATTTGTATAGTAGAGCTGTCTCACAAGTCTGGGTGCCTGCATGACGTAATGAGCAGACACAACCTACCTGCTCTAGATAGTTACGTGAGAGACAGACACAGAGAGAGAGGTGGGGGAGGGGAGAGACACTGCCTCATCTAAGCCAATAATTTTGATATCTCTTTATATAAAATTTAAAAAGTAAAAGCAGCTTAGCTTTTATTGTAATTCAAATGAACATTTCACAAATCTCCATAATCAATGTCATATCATTTTAAAGAAGTGAATCTGCCAAAGACTATATCCAAAGAGGCGAGGGGCAAAGGGAGTCTGCCTAAGTGTATATCCAAAGAGGAAAGATAAAAATTAGGCACAGATATAACACGTTTTATAAAGAGATAATGCATAATTATGTAGCCATATATATAGCTGCATAATTGTGATATTGTTTAGTTATTCATGAATAGAATCCGAGATACATATAATTAGTGAGTAACTTAGTGAGAAAGAAGTGATTTTTTAATTTTATATTTTAATATGACTGTCTGATATCTGGGCACTGAGAGCTATTGGGATTTCCAAAATACTTCCTTTGGGAATGCTAAAAAAATGTGGACTAGAAAGATAAATTCCTAGATCAAATAAGTTTGGGGAATACTACATAACCCAAGCTGAATAGACGACTTTAAGGGAGGGTTTTTATGGTTTTGATTATGCTAATCAACATTGTGTGTTTCTAAGAGACAACTCCTTAACCACAGAATATGTAATGGGATCAATATTCTGCATATTATAGGCTGTGCAATGCTGCTTTGAGCCAAATAATGAAACCACGCTGCTTTACTGGGTGAAGCATACCCGGGCTTGCCATGAGCTAAAAGTACCCGTCATGCTAATCCTGCCCTCTTCTCAGAACCCTGCTCACCCCCTGACCTGGAAGACAGCCAAGTGCTCTCAGACTGCCAACCCTGGCGGAAGCTGAGATACCTTCTCTGAGCCATCTGTGATCATGAACCACACCGTCCTGGTAAAAGGAAAAGTGTTACCACTTTGGTTTAGAAGCTCCTCCCCACACACACCCCCTGTGGGAGTTCAGCTGGCATGGGACACTTCAAGTAAAAATTACAAGTTTCCCGAAATCAGGGGACTCTGTTATTTACATTAGTACAGACTTTACGAGCATGTTTTCCACATGTGGACAGTGCTGGCTTGGCTTAAGAGGAATCGTGAGTTCTGGTGCTGGTGTTTGTTTTCATCTCAGGTCCCTGTGCCAAAACTGTAGCCGAACTTGAAAACGAAGTGACCTGCAGAAACCTGTCCCCGAAGAACAAGAGTGTGCAAGGGGTGGGTACTCAGAGCATTATCTTTCTGGGGGTACTGCGGGAAAGTTGGCTTCTCTTTAGAAATTTCAGAGTTTCTTAAAGGAAAACGTAGCTTCTTAACCATGAATGAAATTAGAAGACAAAATCCCCCGAGGGAAAGGAGGAAAGTAAAGTGCTCAGCGTCTTCAGTACCAAAGGAAAAGGAAAGAGAAGAGACGTAGGAAGAGGCCGCACAAGAAGACCGATAATGAGAAACCCGGAAATGAACAATGGAGCTCAGACTCTTCTCCTGGCTTCTTATGGCTCAGAACCTCTGCAGGAAATGCACTAGAAGCATGATGAAATAGGAAAGAGAGCAAGGGCCAGGGGACTTCCACTGGAACTTCCAACAGAAACTCTCAAAGGAAACTTAGGCTTGCATCGCACCCCCTGATATGTTTACAGTGCCCTACGCTGTGCAAATATACAACCTGTTGTTTAGCTCTTGTGCCCGGATCACACTTAATGTGCATCCTCATTTGCCGGCTAATTCTGGGAATGTGGGCAAAAGACTTAACTTCTCAGATACCTCATCTGTGAAATAGGGTATTGTTTGTATCACCGATGTTTTCATAAAGATAGCCTGAGGGTAAAATTAAGAAATGCGCGTGAAACACTTAGCACATCATGATCAATCGGTGAGTGTTAGCTGTTTTTGTTGTATTTACAAATATTTACATCCTTATCTCACAGTTTTCTTCAGAGTAACCCTGTGGTACCATTACCTCCTCAATTTAGATAACTACATGGATGATTAAAAAGGTTACTCTGATCAAAGTTACACAACTTCCAAAGAGAACTCAAATGTGGACTTCCTAATTGTGAGTTCATGGTTTGTCTAGATACTGCCAAAGCAAGGCTGTGACTAAATTCACAGGTATAGGGAAGTGCAGTCCTACCACATGCCTAGAAGGAGAAGGATCTTATTGGGGAACAGCTTGCATAATGCCTGCGATAAGCAGCAGCCTTATTTTACCTTGAGAAGTCAAGATTGCTCAACCCAGTCAGTGCTTCCTTTTTTTATTTTTTTCTTTCTTATTCATCCAATGATATAAGAATCAAAATAAGTAAGAGGATATGCCCAACTTCTATGCCCTAGAAAAATCATTGTGCCCCTTTGCAAAAGCATTTCTCTCTTAGGTACTAAGTTCTCTAAACCTGAATCACCGAGAATCATTAAATGAACAGTAATAATATTGTGCCTGATCAGTAGGTACAGTAATGACAGGTGTCACTCATATTCCTATCCCTGGTTCTCAGACTCCTGTGTTCACCCCCTGGGAGAAGCAGCATCATAAAAAAATCCTATAGGAGAAAGAGACTCTTTTCCAAGATGACGGCCTTCAGCTGATAATGCAACTGAGTGTTCAGTTGGCCAGCCCACTGTTTTTTAAGTCCAATTTCTGGTGCACGATGGGGCACAGAGCAGACCCAGTGAATACCATGAGCTCTAGCCTGTCACCTTACTTTGCCTTCCATAAAATAGAACCCTTTGTCAGAGACACTATAATATGAAGTAGTGGGAGAGGGTATTGCTATTTGGTCAAGTCTCCTGGGAGACAGATATTGAGACAGCAGATTTTGTGCAGAAGTTTTCTTGGAGCGTGTTTTCCAGAACACGTGTAAGGAGTGAGGAAGGAGGATTGCAGACAGGGAGGAAGTCAACTAAAATGCAATTGGAATAGAGGCTTCAGTCTGTTCTTCAGGGAGCTCCAGAGCTAGGGTGGCCTTTCCTAGAGACAAGAGAGCAGCTGGGCCTTTGTACCCCTGCCTCAACCTGTCATTGAGGTGTCACTGGGTAAGAGGTATAAGCTTGGGCAAGACAGATCTTTTGGCTGGGAGCAATTTCTAGAAAGATCGTTAGTGGTGACCCGACCGTCTCTGCAGCTGGGAAAGGAGGCCTCAGTCGGCTCACCCCAGCATTCACTGTAGGCATTCAGTAAGATCTCACATGATATGTGGGGGAGGAACAGAACAGGCAGAGAAAGCAAATGCAATCCAGAATAAATAAACCCTATTCGAGTGAAGACAAATTGTATATAAATAAACCCTATTAAATAGTAAATAAGTAATAGTAAATAAGTAAATGCTATTTGAGGGAAGACAAATCCCACTTCCGTGATAGGAGGGTGCTGTATGATCAGCCTGCCCTTTGATGGTTGGTAATTTCTGCAGGTATGTTTATCGCTGCTGTTTAAAAATGTGGGCATTCAGTTGTACAGGAACAATTCTAGCCAAGATGAAGGCAGATCCACATCGTTTAGTACGTGTATGACAGTATCCTGGCCACTATGGATCATCAGTTAAGATGGTTCTATTTTTTATTCCTTAACTCATTAATATATTATGCACTGATATGCATATATGCATTGATAAATTTTTCTGGTACTGTACCGGCCTTACATTCTTAAGAAAATCTTTCCTTGGGCAAGATTAAATCTAGACACGTTACTAGATTTGATTTGCCAATATTGTATTAGGATTTTTCCATCTATGTTCATAAGTATGATAGGTCTATAATTATCTAGTTCTCTACTTATCTAATTTTGGTGTCAAGATTAAATCAGTCTCATAAAAGAAGTTGGATATTTTTTTAAACCTTTTTTTGTTCTTTGAAACTTGTTTGAGGATTATCTCTTCATTGAGGTTTAGAGAAAATTTACCAGTAAAATTCTTTTAACAATTTGACCACTTCTACTCCCTCCTCCCCTTCAATTCTTTCTGATACAGTGTCACTGTACCTGGAATATTCCAGATAACTGTTTGCATTGACATTCTGCTCTCTTTCCTCTGCTTGGAATGTTCTCCTCCCAAATACCAACATGGCTGACTTCCTACCTCCTGAACCTGCCTTCTCAGGGATGTATACCTTAACCTTCAACTTAAACAATCAGACAAAATAATGTCTGTCTCAAATGACCAGCACCCTACAAAGAGTCATTGCAAGTGTGATCTGGTGGTTTCTCTACAAAGCTGATTTGCCTTTTGGGGCAGTAATGGATGGGGAGGCAAAGGGAGACCAGGGCTTTGTTTCCAGACTGTTGGGGCTCAGTTACTTTCTCTAGCACTTTTTATGTCCTGTTTCCTCAGAGAGGGTTTCTTTCACTATTGGGTAATTATTGAACTGAGTTAAAGAGTAATTTATTTAAGACAGAAAAAAAAAAAAATCAGGAAAGCCACTCCATCACAAACACTTTGCCTATTTCCACTCCCATCCTGTGTTTCTATTTCCCTTATCCTGTTCTATTTTTTTCCAGTCTTTATCACCTTCTAACATATAATTCTCATTATTTTTATAGTTTATTGTTGTCTCCCCTCACTAGAATTTCATCTCCATAAAGACAATATTTTTTGTTGTTGTGTTTTGTTCATTGATGAGCCCAAGTGCCTAGGACAGTATTTGACACATAGTAGGGTCTCAATAAATATTTGTGGAATGAATGATTTGTTGAATAAGTGTGCTAGTGACCTTAGAGGAAACAGAGGGGATGGAATTTTTATAACCACCAATTGAATTTCTTAACTGGGTTTTTGCTTTTTAACAGTTTAGATTTTATACAATGGGGAAAGGATTCTCTTCGATAAACGGTGTTGGGAAAATTGGTTATCCACATGCAAAAAATGAAATTGACCCTTGTCCTATAGCATACACAAAAATTAACTCAAAATGGATTAAAGACTTAAATGTAAGACGTGAAACCATAAAACTCTTAGGAAAAAAACCCATGAAAAAGCCTGTTAACATTGGTCTTAACAATGGTTCCTTTGGATGTGATACCAAAATCACAGACAAAGCAACAATAAATAAGTGAGACTACATCAAACTAAAATCTTCTGTAGCAGAGGAAAAAAATCCACAAAATGAAAAGGTGACCTATGGAATGTGAGAAAGTATTTGCAAGCCATAAATCTGAAAAGAGGTTAATGTCCATAGTATATAAGGAACTCCTAAAATTCAATAGCAATCGGTCAATCAAGCAATCAAATAAGATAACCCAATTCAAAACTGAACAGAGAATTTGAATAACCTTCTTGCCAAAGAAGATATACAAATGCCCAACATGTGTATGAAAAAATGCTCAATATCACTGATCATCAGAGAAATGCAAACAAAAGCGCAATGGGCTATCACCTCACGCTGGTTAGGATGGTTATTATCAAAGAGACAAGCAATAACAAGGGTTGGTAAGGGTTTGGAGAAAAGGGAACCCTTAAACACTGTTGGTGGGAATGTAATTTGGTATAACCATTATGAAAAACTGTGGAGTTTCCTCAAAATGACCTACCACATTATCTCAGAGATACCCTGCAGTCCCATGTCCATTACAATATTATGCACAATAGCCAGGATATGGACACAACCTAAGTGTATGTGGATGGATGAATGGATAAAGAAAATGTGATATATATGTATATACCCACACACAATTGAATATTATCCAGTCATTTAAAAAAAAGGAAATCCTGCCATTTGTGACAAAGATGAATCTGGAGGATATTATGCTAATTGAAATAAGCCAGTCACAGAGAGACAAATACTGTATAATCTCCTTTATATGTGGAAACTGAAAAAGTTGAACTCATGGCACCAGAGAGTACAAAGGTATTGCCAGGGCCTGGGGAGTGAGGGAAATGGGAGATACTGGTCAAGCTCCCAGTTTTAAGATGAGTAACTTTTGGGGAGTCAACATACAGCATGGTGATTATAGTTACTAGTACTGTTTTGTATACTTGAAATTTGCTAAGATAGTAGCTCTTAAGTGTTCTTGCCACACACACATACACACACACAAACATGGTGAATATGCAGAGTGATGGATGTGTTAATTAACTTGCTGGGGGTAATCATTTTACAATGTATACTTCTATTAAATCACCAGGTTGTAGCCTTAAAAAAATTAATAAAGCTTATTAGCAACCTAGAAAAAGAAATTAGATTTTATTTACCTTCATAAGTCAATTCTGGTGATTTCTATTTTCCATGATATTGTCACTCTTCTAAGTTATGAAATTTATTGGCAATTGTTCAAACTAATTTCATGAGACTTTAAAAATATCTTATATATAGTCATATCCATTTCATTTCTGATTTGTCACGCCTACCCTTCTTTGATCACCTTTATTCAGGGTAGTCTGTCTTGTGACTATTTTCAAAAAAACAGCTTCAAATTTGCTGATTATCTCTAGTTTTCTCTATAGTTATTAACTCATGCTTTTATCTATAATATTTCCTTTCTTCTTCATTCTTTTGGTTACCATTTTTCTAGCTTCTTGAACTGAATACTCATTTATTTTTAATAGCCCTTTTTAAAAATGATTTTAATACTATAATGGATCTCTAGTTCCACTTATGCTACACCCCACAAGTGTCAGTATGTAGTTCATTTATTGTCATTGCATTCTATAAATATTTTATGATTCCCATTGTGTTTTCCTCTTAAGTCCATTAGTTATTCAGGAGTATATAAGGTTTGGGAGGGACTATCACTTACTACCGAGTCCTCATTTTTTGTATCATGGGCAGAGATCATATAGTGTGTGTTATCAATTATTTGAAATGTTTCATGAATTATTTTGTGGTCTAGTACTTATTCAAATTTTGAATATCAAATTTTGCATATCTTTGTATATCAAGTTTCTTTTTTAATCAATATTACTAATTCTGTTGTTCTTTTCTTTATTTCTGGTCTTTCTGGTGAAAAATTTCTAGTAGAAATGTAGAAAATCTGCCACAATGTTTTTCGGTCAATTTCAGTTTTTTTAATTCTGTTAGTTTTTGCCTAATAAATACTTAGGTGGTGCTGCAAAGTCATTTAAGTTCCTTATTGTTAAATAGTTTTGTGTCTTTCACTGATGAATTAGTGTTTTTCCTTGTTCCTAGTAATATTTTCCTTTAATTCTCTTTGATATAAATACTGCCATAGAAGTCTTATTTTGGTCAGCATTATTTATTTCCATCCATTTATTTTCGATCTTTCTGTGTCATTTTGTTTTACAAAAAGTTTGTGTGATCTATTGCCTTAAATAACCTAACAGTTTTTTATTTATTGCAATTAAATATGTATTTCCATTTATTTCTGTCATTCCTTTCACAATTTTTTCTCTTTTGTTAACCATACTTTTTACTTTATTTTTTTGTTTTTTTCTTTCCCGATTTAAATGTTACTAAATTTTCCAAACTTCTCCTGTTACCTTTAAATGTCTAATGTACATTACTAAATCTTTTAAAAATGATGTCTAAGTGTATATCTCCATCCTCTTCCAAACAAGGCAAAAACTTAGTACATTTTACCTACTGAATAGCTCTCATCATTCTTATCATTTCAGTGCAGAATATTACAATATTCCATTTTTATCATAAAGTATAATTACATTTACTCTCAAATATTAATTAAGATTACTTATATATTTTACTGATTTCTGTGCTAGTCATTATTTCTTTCATCCTACTCCTGTGTTTGTTTTCATCTTTACTAAAAAGCATCAGTTAATTGTAGTTGCTGTGAGACTCTGTGGTTGGAAAATTTCCTTATGCATTTGTATGCATCAGCAAGTTCTTATTTCATCTCAACTCTTACATAAAGGTTTGGCTAGACATGAAATTTTACGTTGATTATTATTTTTCTTCAGGTTACTTCTTTCAGATGCCCTTGTGTGCTGTCAACTAGGGTGGCTGAAGTCTACTCTTTCCATTGAGTTAAAAAGACTGTTCCCTCTGATACCTTTTAATATTTTCTCTTTATCCTGGAGCTTCTGAAGTTTCACTAGGAAATGTTTGGGCATGTATTTATTTTTATTCATCCTTAGAGTTTCCATCTCTCTTATTACATTATCGATCTGATTTTGTACGTTGTTTAATTTGCCATTAGAGCTCTTAACAATCACAGTTATTTGAGATTTCTTGTATGATAATTCCCAAACTGAACCTATTGAAATTGGAATTCTGAAGTTTATTTTAATCTTAACTTTGCCTTTGGGATATTTTAGATGTAAATAAACATATACATAAATCACATTTAGCCCCTGTTATACTATAATTTTCCGTGGTGGATAGAAGTATCTCTTTATATTATGGAAAATAATTTTAAATAACTGTAGCAATCTACTCAAAGGAACCTCCTCATTCAAGAGATATACCATGTTGCCTTGCAAACTATCTTCAAGTTACTATGTCACCAGAAAACCAACCTCTAAATATAGTATCTGGAAGTTTTCCCATGCCATTTGAAATCGATGGTGTAAAAAATATTCCCAGAATTAGCCATTAAGTTTTTTAAATGCCTGATAAATGGAATTTATTGTGTGACAATCTCTGTTGAAAATGAGAGCAAAACAGTTATGTTTATGTATGTTCAAATGATAATTATAGGTCAGACACTAATATGAAAAACACAAATAACCTATAGTATTTTTCAAATCTTTTGGATTTAGGACATGTATATGACTAGGAAACACATAATAGTATTTGTTTCGGTGTAAAGTTAATGTAGAGTTATGAGTCTTTAAATATCTTATGGAGTTTTTAATTTCCTAGCTAGTACATGTATCTTCATTCCTGGATTCATAGATCAAAGGATGGGGTGGGAGGATCCAAACTTGGAAGCTTGAAAAATTTTTAAGAATAATTCTTTTATAAGTACTTCTAGAAGGACATAAAATATCTGAAAAATGTTCAAAATCATTAACCATCAGGGAAATTCAAATCAAAACCACATTGAGATACCACCTTACGCCAGTTAGAATGGCAAAAATTGACAAGGCAAGAAACAATAAATGTTGGAGAGGATGTGGAGAAAGGGGATCCCTCTTACATTGTTGGTGGGAATGCAAGTTGGTATAGCCACTTTGGAAAACAGTGTGGAGGTCCCTTAAAAAGTTAAAAATTGAGCTACCCTATGATCCAGCCATTGCACTACTGGGTATTTACCCCAAAGATACAGACGTAGTGAAGAGAAGGGCCATATGCACCCCAATGTTCATAGCAGCATTGCCCACAATAGCTAAATTGTGGAAGGAGCCGAGATGCCCTTCAACAGATGACTGGATTAAGAAGCTGTGGTCCATATATACAATGGAATATTACTCAGCCATCAGAAAGAACGATTACCCAACATTTGCAGCAACATGGACGGGACTGGAGGAGATTATGCTAAGTGAAATAAGTCAAGCAGAGAAAGACAATTATCATATGGTTTCACTCATTTATGGAACATAAGAAATAGCAGGAAGATCGGTCGGAGAAGGAAGGGAAGAATGAAGTGGGGGTAAACAGAAGGGGGAATGAACCATGAGAGACTATGGACTCTGGGAATCAAACTGAGGGCTTCAGAGGGGAGGAGGGTGGGAGACTGGGCTAGCCCGGTGATGGGTATTAAGGAGGGCACATATTGCATGGTGCACTGGGTGTTATACACAAATAATGAATCATGGAACATTACAGCAAAAACTAAGGATATACTGTATGGTGACTACTATAACATAATAAAAAATTATTATAATAAAAAATGGTTAAAGTGATCACACACTTAAAATAATAGTTGGTACTTTAGAATGTCTTTTCTTTAAATGTGAATTATAACCAAGAGAAATGGTTGCTTTACATTACAGACAGAAAATCTTAGAAATAGAAATGTTTCATTTGGCTGCTTTGGTGACAGACCCAGAAATGAATGTTGAAGCTAGTATAAGAGCCTGGGATTTTGGCAAGAATCCTCTCCCTTCCCATTTTAGGTCAATCTCTGCCTCTAGAAACTGACTAAACACTCCCCTGGTCCTCCTGGGATTACCAGCCTGTGACTTCTACCCCATATGTCGTCTTCCCTGAGTGGTGCTTTTACCAGAATCATGAAAAATTCACTAACAAAAGCAAAAATAAGGAAAGGCATATTTTATTTCAATCCCTTTGACCTTCTAAACTATTCAGTGGGTTTCTGCCCTGGATGCATAAGGGTCATCAGATAGTAATGCTCTTGCTAGACCATAAACTCCACGTGGGGACATATGGTCTCATACTTCCTTGCTGTCTTTCCTTGTTTGCTCCCAGAAGCTACCCCACAGTTAAGGCTGGCAGACTGGAATTCCACCCTAAGGCTTAGGAAGTCATCTTTGGGCAACTCTGCTGTCACATGGCTATTTCAGGGGAAGGAAAGGGACAAAGGAAAGTGCTCTTTTGCCAAGTTCATTGTTCCAGGGTGAGAAGGCTAGAGAAAGTGAAAAGGACGCTTTGCTCCTTAAGTGCCTGCCTTTCAGCACAAAGCAAACTGCTGCTATTTTCTTTATAAGTCACTTTAGTAAAGCTACATAATAGACATTATATATAATGCATGTAAAAACTCAGAAAACCGAAAAGTTCTCTGACAGTAACACCTTACAACTTGGTGCTAAAGAAAATATCCTTATAAGAGGAACATGGTGCCTTTTGTAGAAATTGTTTCTTCGTTCCCAGAGTTGAACTGGCAGGCGTAGCATTTCATTCCATCTCATATAGTGACTGATTGCTCGGGGCATCATAGTCCTTTAAAAGTCATGCCTGTACTGCTTTTCAGTAATTGCATTCTGTGTGTGCAATGATCTGAAAGCTATTTGAGGGAAAAGAGCATAATATTACATATATGTTAGAAAAAGGTGCCAAACCTCTGCCTCATTTCCTGATATTTGATGATTCCAGTGGTGCTGATTCAGTAATAACAGAGCCACATTGCTAATTTGTAGGACTCTGGTTTGTAATTTATACGGACTTTTATTTAAAAAGAAAAATAAACCTATTTAAATCTTTCATTCATGGTTAATTAGGTGATTGAAAGGGTCAATCGATGATTTACCAAATAAATTTCTAAACCACTGCAGTGTTTCTTGCAAAACATCCAGCAGTCAATAAATGAATTAAAGGAGAAGACATTTAATGCTGAACAGAGCATGCATTAAAATATAATAATCCAGGAAAATGCTCCTTAGACATTAGGAGCAAACTGGCAGTTTATGAGAGCCAAGGTTAAAAGTCCATAGGAAGAGTAGCAGCAGAGGGATGTAGAGGCCATACCAATAGGAGTACAGTTCCAATTAATTTATTGACATAATTAGCACATAGTTATTAATAACATCACAGAAGCAGTTGGTGAGTGTGTACAACTACACCATTTGAATGAATTCAAAAGAACCCTGTACTTATCATAATTAAACTATTAGTTCTGGGAAAGCAACACAGACTATGGAGGCCATAGCAACAGGCCAAAAGTCATGTATCCAATTTACTTTGTCACTAAAATAAAATGTCTAGAATTTTTGTATCTTATCAAGCTGAATCTATAGAGCAGAAATTATTATGACTGTCAGGATTGAGTGGTCCACTCGTAACTTCACCATTTGTGAAACCGTGAACCAGATCACGTCATGGTTTATAAAAGAGAAACAGGGAAACATAAAAATCAAATTTTGTAAAGGAAATTAGTCTCTTGGCCAAGCAAATTCTCCACTTTTACATCTTTGCTTCTGGATAAATGTAAAAATGGGAGCTAAAAGAGTTGAGTTTTAGATTTTCTAATGACTACACAGAATTAAATGCAAAGTGCAGAGAATAATCCCAACTATAGTTAAAATTATAGATTTTTAAAAACGTTCTCACCTCTTTCCTTTAATTATGCTTTTAATGCTATTTGCTTTAATCCTGCACTGCTTTTGTTCATCTGGAGAGAAGGATGCAGACTTTAATCAGTGAGATGGATTTCATCCTAACATAGCTGTTGTATATTGGGCTTGCTAAAGTCAATGAAACTTGTAAGTAAACAAACCCAAAAATTAAGAAAGAAAGAATATTCTTTAGGGAAAAATTCAGACTCTGGCAATTTTAACAATAACAACAAAAATGGCAAATGCATTAAAAGAGAAATTTTTCAGCCTAGGCTTCCTGCAGAGGAAAGTGCATCGTGGAACATTCTGATGATACAGATCCGCATATAACTGGGTAGCACTGGAAGTGGGGGTGAGTGTTGGGATGGGAGTGTTTAGGTGTGGGTTCGAGTTTTCAAATCATGGCTGTGGTTTTCTGGAGGTCAGACCCATGTATTTGGAATGCCAGCAGTCCTAGCAGAATATCTGTGGGATCAGGAAATTAAGAACTGATTTTCCTGGGTGGTTCCTCCTTGATTCTTAGTCTTTGTAGATCTCTGAGTATCTGATAAAATCTATGTTACTTGTAGCAGAATTGATACATTTGTGCACAAATGCACAAGAAGACAAGCTTTAATATTAATAATAGTCATGAGTATTTATTATGTGCTGACCATTGCCCAACCATTTTTCTGAGCACTCTACCCATTTAATTAATTTAATTCTCCCAACAGCACTATATATAAATATTATCTCCATTTTTTATAGATGAGAAAACTGAAGGAGAAATTAAGTTAATTATCTAAGTTAAAACAGAAGGAAATGGTGAAGCTGAGACGTAAGCCTTCTGGCTTTTGTCTACACTCCTGGCTACTTAGCTACAATGCTTCTCCAATGATCTTGAAGATAAGATACCCCTTCTCAGTGTGGACATAGGAGTTGGCACTGCCCCTTCTCCTAAGCAATGATTAAGTCCTATAAAGGGCCTAATGAGTGAGGCCACTGTAAGTACTGGTCAACTGTGGAGTGAAGGGGGACCCTTAGGACAATACAACTTCCACTATCATATACTGCCCCTTCCAATAACTTCACTGACTCACCTGTTTGAATCTATGTCAAAACAACCTCTCAACCTGAGGCCATCAATGCATTCATAATTGCCTCACTGATGTTTGCTTCTGTCCAACCCCATCCTAAAATTGTTTCTCCGCACTTCTTTAGACACGATGGCCACTGTGAGAAAGTGCAGGAACCCATCTAGAATCTTGTGTCTTCAGGAGGTGAGTTCTATAGGCCACCTCCTCTCAAAGGTATTAAAGGGCATCATCTGATAATTATCTAATACTGGTAGTAGATACAGGGAAGTAGCACATGCCTTACTGGAGACACTGAGCCTTGTAATCATCACAGAGCCTTGCTGTGTACCCTGATCAGCCAAGCTCTACATCAGTGCAAGCTGAATTTTGGGTCTTGAGAGCTGGCAAGGAGCAAGAAAGGCCCTCCTGTTTTCATTCAACCTGATTATACTTGGGCCAGAGCTGGTGGGAGACAGTGAAATAACCATACTGTTCTTTTACACATAGTCTAGGATTCTCTCTCTTCCTGACCTATAAGGTAATCTCTATTTTATTAAAATTTCTGTATGTATTTCTAGAATAGGGACTTAAAGTGGGATTTTCATTTATTGATTGATTTTTTATTGTTATATAATTTCTCTGCATTGAAAGCTGAAATTTTTCAGCTTTGACAAATGCATACACCTGTGTACCCAGATCCCCTATTGAACATTTAGAATCTGCTTCTCAAACAATCTTTAACTCCTCCCCACAGGACTCCCCACAGGACACAACCACTATTCTGATTTCTTTCACTTTAGGTTAGTTATGCCTGTTCTAGAACTTTATACAGATTAAATCACATGTGGCTTCTGTTGTTCACCATAATTTTTTTTAGATTAATTCACATTGTTACAGGTTTACCAATTGTTTGTGCCATCTTACTGCTGAGTAGTATTTCATTGTATGAATATACCACAGTTTGTCAATGGACATATGGATTATTTCCAATTTTGGCTGTTACGAATCAAGTGACTATGAACATTCTTATACAGGAATTTGGGGTCATGTATATTCATTTCTATGAATGGGATTGATGAGCCATACAGTAGTTGTTTTTGAAAGGTAGGTAGAACTTATAAAGGTAGAAAGCGTAAGATATTCCAGCATAGGAGTAGGATTTGAGTAAATGTATACAGTGGCACTAAGCGTCATCATCATGACAGGAGCATGGCTGATAATGGAGGAGGAGGCACAACTGCTTGGGTGTGGCTAATCGCGCATCTGTATTTTCCTTGAGTAAGCTTTAATTCTCGCTAATTATTTTATTAATGACCCTAAGTTCCACAGGTGTTCTGATTACCCTGAAAAGACCACAGTGATTATGTTTATGATACAGTGCCACTGAAAGAAACATGCCCAGAATGGTGCCTGGTCTTGATGGGCTCCCACTGATATAATTCTGGCTCTGGGACTCAGTCCAGAATAGGCTGGGTTGTCTCTTACTTCTAGTAGGCAAATGACATGACTGCTCACACACAGTCTGTAGAACTCCCCAGGGAAACAAGTTGTTAGTTACCATTATTTGTTATTATGATGTGTCTCGATCTCTTTAAAGGGTGTTAGGAGTCTACTATAAGAAAGAGCACTTTCCTGTTGGTCGTGGGCCTGCGTGGGGTGGGAAAAAAAGAAAATGCCAGCCCTCAGACTTTCTGGAGCACCAGGAGACCTGAACACACTGCAAAGGGTCTTGGCCATTGAGTAGACCCATGAAATAAGAAAGGAGCTGCATTAGGCTGATGAGAAATGCATGCATGTTTTAAAGACTTTTTGTACACGTTGTTAGGTTGTGTTCCAGAAAGCTAACCTAATTTATACTCCTGTGGGCAGCAAAGAGGGGATCGTCTTTTCCTCCAGACCTTGTGAACACTGAGTAATATTTACTGTTCATCACGTACAAAAATTACTCGAACTCTTACTTTGTGGTTTTCAACACACAAATTGGTTCTGTTCTGTTTTGCTTTATTTTTAGTGGGTAGTTGGATGAATTTTTTTCATTATTTTTCTTTCCCAGTGCTAGGGGATCATTACATTCCCTAGGATGTTAGGGTTGCTTTATTGATTTCAGATTCACCTAAAAAGTCTTTTTATGCCATATCTTACTCCGTGGCCATTCGTGATTCTGCTCCAGCATTAGTATCTTACAGGAGCTCAGCCTTGGAAACGCTTTGTTGACGCTGGAGGTCCCAAATAGTCCCCAAAGTGCCCAAACCTCAGGTTCTCAGTCAAAGAACAAGTTCTTAGTATTACTGTGTTGACTAACTCTCTGCTCTTTAGGAATTGATTCATGATGCCACAGCAAAATCTAGCAAAATTGAAGCTAGAAAGTAGCTTTCCTCCTCAAAACTAGCAAAAAGAGGATTGGATTCAGTGTTCAAAATCAAGATCTGAGGATGTACTACAAGGCTTTTGGTAAGTAGTTAGAGCCTCTGTATTAGTTTCCTGGGGCTGCCATAACCAAGCACTAAAACTGAGTGACTCAGAAGAACAGAAGTTTAATATGTCACGGTTCTGGAGCCTAGAAGTCTGAAGTCAAAGTGTCCACAGGACCATGCACCCTCTGAAAGCCGTAGAGGGACCCTTTCTTTCTTCTTCCTAGTTTCCTTGGTGAGCCTTGGCTTGTAGCGGCATCATCCCAACCTCTGGCTCTCCATCCCATGGCTTTGTCCTGTGTTTCTGTCTTCACGTGGCCATTTTCTCATAATGGTACCAGTCGTAATGGATTAGGAGTCTACCCTTGTTTCAGTACTACCTCCTCTTCACTAAACATCTGCAATGACCTATTTTTAAATGAAGTCACATTTTGAGGATCTGGGGGTTAGGACTTCAGTGTATCTTTTTTAAGAGGCTACAAGTCAACCCATAGCATTGATACACTGAGTGTGTGGAATACAGCCATGCTGAGAATGGGCTGTTTCTCAGATAAGAATGCTGATATTGTCAGGGAGATCTCCTGGGAAGGAGAAGGGATTTTTGAGGCAGACAGTCTCTGTAGCTTTGGAGAAATAGCAGACCTGAAGTTAATTCCTGATTATCAGCCATGAATCTCTCATCATTTTTTTCACTCTAAACACTTGCTTCTAATTATGCCCCTTTGATGTTTGCACCTTTCAAATATCTTGAAACTAAGTTCATTTCCATTTCTCACACTTTCAACATTGTTAACACAAGCTGAACAAAATTTCCTTCTTCTAGGCCTTTCTAGTTAGTCAGATCCTCCAGCACCCCAATAATTGTAAGCTGCTCTTTTCTCAGTTTTCTCCTCCTCTGGCAGTTTTCCTAGCACTAAAAATCTCACCATGTACATCACGTAGTGGGAATGAAGATGTGGCCACCTGTATTATCTGTGAAGGGACTTCTGACACAAGATGATTTTCATCTGGAAGCCCAGTGTTCACGTCAGCAGCCTGGTGTCCATCTGCTGCAGGAACCTGAGTGTTGTCTTCATGGCTCTTCCTTGCATTGAACACTTTGTCTTTCCATCTCTTTCACAAACATAACATGGAAAGAAGCCCATGGTTTTTGCACCTTTTATATAAGCTTTTTAGAGATTAAAACCCTAGGGTGTTGAGTTAGTGTAAATGTTAAAAATGTGTACCTAGAGTCCAGTAAGAGCTTTCTCTCTGTGTATTTTTTAAAAAGAGTTTCAGAGTTGTGAATAACGCTGGATTGAAAACTCTGGGAAGCCAAGGCCCTCTGATTACAGCTCCTGCAGTGACATTATACATTTTTTCAAACTTGGCTGCCTGAATGCTTCCACATCATTTCTAAGAAAGAGAAGAAAGCTTAGCTCTCTTACAGGCCTTGGGAATTCTAGAAGTTTGAATGGACAATGACTATTAAAATATGGGGATATATTAAGCATGTCTTTTATTCTGATGCTTTGACTTCTTGGAATCTTGCTGACACTAGAAGGAACAGACTTCCCTTTCAAGGTTAGCTCCTCCTAGAGATGGCAATCAGCTTGCCCTCAGGAAGTGTGCCTTTCATATGCAAACCAACCAATCTGGAGTTCCTACTTCCTTTATCAAGCTCTCACTCTGGGAGCTACCATCCCCCGCCCTAATCACCCCAGGACCAGGTATCAGATAACCAGAGGCTGCTCTGCTGTGCTGGAGCCAGCTGAAACTACTCAGACTTGCCCATCCGAAGTCTGTGTAACCTGCTTACCCTGCCTAGCTCATTTCTGCCTATGAAAAACCACCGTAAAGCCTCTTTCCTGTATTTTCCTGTTGCTACCTCTGCCTTATGACCAACCCTGGTGCCCTGCATGGCATGCTGTACCTCCTGTTTCTAGGATCTATGATGTAAAAACGTATTCCTTCATGCGTCTGCATGTGTTTCCATATCTGATTAAAATAAATCCCAAGTGCGTTTTAAATCAGAGTATGTAAAGATTCACTCAAAAGTAGCTCTGATCTAATCAGTTTTGTGGTTCATTGATTATAGTAGTGAAGTCAAGGACTTGGTCAAGGGTGACTTTGACCAGGCTTAGTCAAAAGAAAGAGACCCAGTATGTATTCTGCACCAGGACATCATCGAGGCTTTTTGTGGTGCTATTGTTAAGGGGGCAATGTGGCATGCAGAAAGGCCCTTCGGAGATGCATGGTCTGGGTCCATTTCTCCAGCTGCTATAGCTTCTTTAAACAGCATTTCCTTTTGTTTTGTTCTGCCTTGAAAATATTCACTCCAGGGCTGAGTGAGGCCAGCTAGGTACCCAGGGCACACGTTTAAGGAGGTGCCCACTGTCAGGATTGTTCAGGGCAGAGTGAGCGCTTCTTTAAATTTTGCACCCTGGCTACCTGGCTTGCATCCCACTACTCTTCACCCGGATTCTTACAACCACAAGAGTCTAAGTCTCAAGAATCTGGGCTTTGATTTTGCTGTGTGCGTGTATGCTTAGATAAATCATCATGTCTAATGGTCATCAGAATTATTCAGGAATTAAATTGAAACTGGGCATGATTTTTACCCTCTAATACATCTTAGGCTAAAATTAATGACAAGTACTAGATACATTGTTCATTCAAATATAGTCAGCAGGGTTACTTCTCTCATACGAATTTTGTGATCATGGCAGCAAAAGCTGGACAGGAGTTTCCTGGCATTAGTCTTAGTGGAAGGATTGTTTTGAGTAATTAAATCATACGTGGTAAAGAGAGAGGTAGTCACCCTTCCTTTGTGTTACTGCAGCACGCAGTTCATCCCTCTGTTATTCGTGGCTTTATGCTTTATGTGGTACTTGAATTGTTGTGTCTTTTTTTTTTTTTTTTTAACTTGATGGACTGTTAAGGGCAGAAACCATTCTTAGTCTTCTCTGTTTCCACAGTATCTAGGACATACCAGACACTCAAAAAATACATTCGGGAAAAACTCTTTATTGAATAAAGCTATTTTTAAAGCATTTTAGAAGTATCTATTTGCCCTGTAAGTATATAACTCTGTGAAACTGGTGACTACACTTTCCATCCATCAATACAGAGCTACTACTTACAGGTCCGTAGTGGAAGACTCACCTTTCCAAGGAAACGATGAAGTCCTTGGAGACAAAAGTACATATTTTCTGCTTGGCATATATTTCCCAAATCATCTAACAAAGGGGTGTGGATTTATTGATTTTTACTTCACCTGGGTGAGGGGAAAAAAGAATAATCTACAAAACTTTCACTTGGTGAATATTTAATTCAAAATTATTATGTATTTCACATTTCATATGGTGGATATCAACTGAAAATATTGGATACCTCCCAATTTCCATTTTTAAACTAAATTGCAATCTTTGGGAGTCTTTGCTTTGCTCTTATGCATATCTTTTGTGTTGTATTTTTAAATTGAGTAAAAAAATATATGGTAGGGTAAATGACATAGTTCTAGGATTTCAATGTGATACTTGAACAAAAGCTATGATATTCACAAGATGCAGTGGAGCGTGTGTCTACTTATCTGGCTGTGCAAACTTATGAGCCCGATAACAATGGCAATGAAGCATTTTTTTTTTGCATGAGTTACTCTTCAGGGGTTCTTCTAACAGGCATGGAAGGACACTTGCACTTGGAGACCACAGTTTTTGTGTTGAATAAAACTGCATACTGTTAGCTTCTCTACTGATCTAAATTCTGACCTGAATAAAGCCTTCTCCCCTGACCCAGCTTGGGCTGGGCTCTGACTCTTGCTCTTTTCTTCATTATACCACCCACCCTTGCCTCACTCACCTGTGTGTACTCATTTGTATTGAATTTTAAATATAATCTGCAGTTGCATCTCCCATTCTCCTCCTTGCCTCGATGCTCTCGCCAGACAGAGCTGTTATTTCTGCACCTGCACCCAGCTACAGGCTTTTGCGCGCACCTTTGTTTGATCTCCTCCCTTTGCCAGAAATGGCCCTTGCCTAGTCACCTTCACCTGACAGGTCCTTTTAGATCCAGGGTAAATGCTCCTTCTCACTAATTCTACCTGACCCTCAAACTGGAGGGGTTGTCTAGACCCTCTGGATGTTGTGTGCTTTATCTAATACTGCTTTACAGTATACCATATACAAAACACAGTATAATACTGTGTTTCTTCCCATGCTTTGGGATGCTGAGTGTCTCCTGTATTAAGGGCTGAGTCTTACATTTGTTTTCCCGGGAGTATGCAAGGAAGAGCTGAGACACATGGGTATGCATTGAATTAAAAAGTGTTGCTCTGTTTTAATTGTGTTGAGTTTACCCTGAGCCACATAAAGTACTATGGTTCCAATCACAGTTTGTGGGCTTCAGCTAGCTAGCATTTTGTCCACCTGTTTCACATAAAGGGCAGTACAGTATAGACCCTAAAGGATGGACTTTGGAATTGTCCTTCCTCGAGTGTATAGCCAGGCTCTGCCACTCCCTCGTTGAGTGCCTTTGGGCAAGTTACTTAATCTCTCTGAACTTCAGTTTCCTGACCCATAAAATCTGGAGAATAATAGTATTTATTCATTATTATTCTTTATGTTGCTTAGTCCCTTGGTATTTTAAGGTGAAAAAAATACTAATTATGGAAAATCATTACACTCAAACATATACTTTCTCCTTTGCATTTCAAACATAGATATCACTATTTCTCCATCTGGGGATTCATTCTCTGTTTTTTAGGATGTAAGTCAATTTATTTCTGGACTCACAGTGTCATGACTCCAATTTAAAAGAAAAAAAGCTTCTACTTTCTTTATTGTTCAGACTTTCTAACTAGGATCCTCCCCTTTTCTTCCAGGTCTTTCTGCCTTCTCTGGTACCCTGCCGACCCCTTTCAGAATCTCTCTTCCTTGAGGCCAGGTCCTTCTCTGAGTAAGGAGATCCTATTAGGATGGACGAACCTTATAATCCATGTTGGGGCCAACTAAAACATAAAAGAAAACACAGAGATGATGAGGCTTCACCTGCACAAGGAAGCAGTGGCAGAAAGAGTGGGGAGAATAAATTTTAAGGGTAGGGGGCAGTATCCCCCAAGACATTATCCATAGTTAAGTTTAACTTGTCTACTTTCATTTCCTTGTGTCAGCTTTTTGAGACTCTCACTTTGTTAACTTTCTCTATCTCTGATATATTTCTCATGCTTTTCAAAGGACACAGACATGCCTCCTAACTGGGGAACGTCGTGTAGTACTTAAGACCGTACACTTTGGAGCCAAATGCTAACTATCCCATTTCCTTGCAAGGTGATCTTAGATGAACTTATTTAACCACTTCGTACCACAATTTTCCAGTCTTTATGATGGGGAGGGAAATAATGGTACCTCCCTTACAGGATATGAGAGTTAAAGTATGGAAAGCATTTAAAACTACTGGGGAGGTAACAAGTGTCACTTTGCTATTATTACCACCTGAGTTCACATGTCTAGCAAGGCAAAGCACCAAGTGAGTGGGCAGATTTATTTTCTGCCCTTTAAATTTTAGCTTTAAGCCTGACTATCATTCCCTAGAATTAAGTCAGACCATCCCAGGCATCTGTCCTGAAGTCTGTCTTTCATTTAATTACATGTCTTGTTGATTTCCCTCAATTGATTTCTTGACTCCCATTCACGTACCTCTTGCCCTTGGCTCACAGCATCTTCCATTCAAATACTTGCTAATTAATCTTGGATATTCCTTAGCTTCTCCTTACCTCTCAACCTAGATCATCCTGTGATGAGAAAGGAGGGTTTGATGCAAATTGCAACTGACAAGGTGTACCGAAGTGGGCATACTATTGACTCTCACAAACCGTGCACACTCATTCAAATAATTACCATTCATAGTCCACACACATGGGTGGCCAAATCTCATAGGTAAGGGGATGAGGGGAGGGATTTAGTTTGGTGGCAAGCTTTTCCTCTGAAATATTCTACTGTTGCTGACCTTCCCTATTAGTAATCTTATTGCCATGATGACAGCTTACCATTTTTCCAAATATAAAAAAAATGTTTGCGCAAAACACACCTTCATACCTCTAATCTGGGTCAAGTCTAGTTGTCTCCACTGGGACAATGCTCAGTGTCAGCACCTACGCTCAGAAGGGCAGAGCCAGTGCTCTGTCTTTTGCAGGGATTCTGAGAGCACAGGCTGGATGCAGGAAAGGAATGGAGCTGCTTTGTAGGCCTGATGTATTAGTCCAAATGCATTCCATTAAGCAGTGTCCAGGAATGATGCCAGAGTTAAGAATTAGCTGGTGCAAAGTGACCAAGAAGAGTGAGAGATTGAGTGGGGGATACAAACTGGAGTAGGCAGATTCAGAAGGGAAGGTAGAAGAACCAGCTATAATTAACTTAGATTCTGGAACCTATAAAATGTTTTGGTGACCTCAGCCTCAGGATGGAAAGAAAGTTGATAAGTACACTGAGCTACTTCTTTCTCTTCTCTTGGTCTTCCCACCGACTCTCTGTATAATACAAATAACTTCACCATATACACTTTTAGATTTTTTCAGTAAAATGAGTAAACTTTTTTTTCTAAAAAGATAATGTGTATTTTTTAGAAATAGATTTGAATCCTTGCCTCACCCACCTCATTATCTTCTATTCTGTCTTGCTCACAGAACACATACACACACACCCATGATAGAGGCATACTGGAGTCCAGTACTATGGTAGACTATGGCCAGGCCTCTCACAGGAATTACCCTATTATATCAGGGTTACTTAAAGCCCAGATGGCATCTTAATGCACATTAGAAAAAGGGAGGACACAGCCCTGCAGGGCAAGTGTGGCTTAGAGAGAAGAGTACAGATTGAATATTAGTCTATTGGGCCATCAGCTGGACACGCTGCAGGGTCTAACCCACACAAGCATAGTGGAAGCCCTAACTATCTGGGACTCTGCCAGCCGATGTCGCCCCTCCCCAACCAGATGGGAGAAGAGGCAGCCACACTGCTGCACGGGTGCCACATCCTCCTTCCAGGCGGGTGGCCCTGATCCAGGAAATCTGAACAGGACTTGATGCTGCAAGACTTTTCAGCTTGCTATCTGTACTGGCTGGAAAGTACACTGAATGTGGAGGAAGAAAATAGACAGAGTTTGAGTAGTCACTTCTGCCCATTTCCAAACCTAGATCCGCTCGGTGCTCCCCCCTTGGCTCAGGTGCACGTTGCTCATCCCTCATGACCTGTTCATCTTCCTCTTGATTTGCCTCCCACTGAGCTCATGGTTAGCTCCCGGACCAGTAACTCATTCTATACGGAACAGTGCCGAGAGGTCCAAGCTGTCTGGGGCTCTACCGCTAGACAGCGAATGATATGTGAGCTAACTGACTTGCCATCTCTGGCCTTCAGTTTTCTTACCTGTAAAATGGAAAAGCTAGGAGATCCACAGAGATTCACAGAGTGAACAGGCAGTGAAAACTATGAAGAAGAGTACAAACCAAAGATAACTGAAACCAGAAAGAGTTAATTTAGCCTAACGGTAAAATAGAACAATTTACCCATTTTTCTATCATTCTTAGACCCAGTTTGGACACCTATTAAGTACTGAAGAAATATATCATTTTCAACTGTCTGAATCCATATGCAGTTGATTTCGAAGCTTAATTGTATTTGAATGAGGAATCAATACATATAACAGCACTAGCATTACTGTGCTGAAAATCTGTGCATGTTTCTGATGCTTTCATAATATATTTCAATTTTCCCATTATTTTTCCATTATGATCCCATATTTTTGAAAGGATTCTTGGAGCATTGTAAAGTAGCACAAATCCCAAATGAATAGTAACGACTATTTGTTTCGATTTCAAGCTGCATTTGTTAGAATGTTCTGCAAGCTCCTCCCGGTTCCAGGCTGTCTTCTCTAACAGAGACACACCAAACAATCTAAAATACATCTATTTCCTCATGATCCTTCCTGGATTAAAAAGGTTGTCCCTCTTTCCTCACCTTGTATTATTATGAGTGACAGCCAGAGTCCCTCATGGTTTGGGTCCAGCCTTTCTTTCCATACTTGTGTCTCAGTTTTAGAATATACCCCCTTTTTCAGCCAGGCTGAGCACTGCAAAATCCCGTATGGGAAGAGATATTCTCAATGGTACCTTTGATCATTCTGATCTTATCCAGGATGCCTCTATTTTACCTTTTCCATAAACAATTTGACCCATTGGACAGATTCCAACTCAGACCCAAGCTCCTACTCAGGCCTTGGGAGCTTTTGGTTACTCTGGTCCTAGTACCTCTCTCCTTGATAAAACCTGACCCCTCGAACACAGGGCCTGGGAAGCCTCTTGATTTCTGGGACTACAATGCATTTAGTCCGTGGTGTCTTCAATGCCAAAGTCAAGTCCAGATGGATTCTCAGCCACGCTGTGTTTCCCAGCCCCACCCCATTACCCTGAGCCAGATTCTTCTTTTCCTAGGTAGTATAACTCCACTATGAACAGAATCAAGTCCACCAGTACAATGCTAATTTGCCAGCTGCTGGTCCTAACAGGCTCAAGAGCAAGAGAAAACACAGTGCAGATATGAGACAGCAAAGGTCAATGTGTCAATGAGGGAAATAGAAAATAAAGCCAGATGCTGAAAAACGGTGTCAGCAAAACTGCAGGTAGACTTCAGGCATCATGGCTCTATATTGGTTTGTTGAAAAAAAAAAATCAAGGGATGCACTGAAAGACTGGTCTAGCCACTGTAAGTTATCTAACACATTAGTAAATTGCATTCTAGGAGGAAAATTGGACTCTTCCCAGAACATACAATCCAGGTTGGTAATATCTCAAAATATTTAGAAGTTTTATTCAACCTGAATCTGCTTAGCACCTATTAATGTCAGTTTTGACACATAAAAGGTATGTTAAGTTCTCTTTGTTGGACATTTGGTGTGAATGCCTATCCAGCATCACCTTCCTCTGTAAAAGAATCCATAATTTCTTTGCTGAGCTGTTTTCCCTGATTTTCTGTTCATGCTATTGAGGGAGATGCCTTAACCCTTGGCTGTAGGATGGGCCTGTGACCCACCAGTATATTCCAATTCCTCCGGGCACAGTGACTGGTTGAGTAAAGGCAGGGCATCTTCCTCATTAGCTTAAGGAGACTCAATGTCAGAAAATGTATTTGAATATTTTGGAGAGATAAATTTGACCTGTATCACTGGGGTTCCCATCAGAGAAAGAAAACCAGTATGATGGATGGATTGACAGATGGGTGGTTAGATGGATGGACGGATGGACGGATAGTTTTCAAGAAGTTGACCTATGTAGTTGCAGGGACTAATAAGTCCAAAATCTATAGGGTGGGTGGCAAACTGGACACTCTTGGGCATGGGCTTCTGCTGAAGTTCAGAGGCAAAATTTCTTCCATGTCAAGGAAATCTTCCTTCTGTTTTTAGGGTCCTTCAACTGCTTAGGTGAGGCTCACCCAGATTACTGAAGATAATGTCCTTTAAAAATGTCCTTTTAATCTCCTTTTAAAGTCAATATATTATAGTTGTTAAATACATATACACTTGAACTTATTAGGTTTCAACTACTTGGGCATTTCCAAACTTCTTCAAAGAAAGGAAAATGCATAGGAGCCTTTTTATATAACCAGTCAGTGCCAAGACTTCATGTTATGATTTCAAATCAAGTATAGATACTCAGTAGCCAGATTCTCTTACAATTTGTTTAAAAAAAAAAGTTTTCTATATGGGATTTCCAATGACTTGTGTAGAATTCTCTGTAACTAACAGGGACTTTCTGTCATCCAAGCATCATCATACAGGGCACCCCCTAGGAAATACTGCTTTTGCAAGATGCTTGTCTATGATAAACAAATTGCATCACCCCAAATCAGCATGGCAGCTCCCTTCTTTTAGGTCAGTCCCTTACGAATCTGTAAAAGAAATATTAAGCCCACAAACAGGAACGACTAATTTAACAAGTCACCTTCCTGGGCCTGAGATCCAGCCATAGGGCCTGGCATGACCCCATATATTCTACAATCCCTGAGCACATCGGTCCGACTGGTTGACTCCCTGCAGTGAGGAGTAGGTGCAAAGGAGATGTCAGAATGCTCCAAAGGAGAGAAACAGAGACTGAGGCCTGTGTGGGTTCTGGTCAGGGCTCAGGGTGCTCTACTCCAGGGCACTGCCAACTCCAGCTAGTTCCAGGCACCAAAGTGTGACCAGAGTTGAAATAAGAAAATTTTAGGAAGGGAATCTCAAAGCACAGGGCCGCCTGAAGCAAGGGCCATGCTTACCTAGGTCTAAGGGGAATACCGTTCTGATGTCCACATTTTTCTCTTCTGTCAGTTCACATGATCAGAGCCAGAGCTCACTTCTTTCTTTAATTCTGCTCTCTCCCAGAATAGTAAATCTATGTTTGTGAATTGTGTATTTTTAGAAAGCACCCTCCATCCCCCTATACCACTATCCCTCAACACACACACACACACATGCGCGCGCGTGCACACACCCCTAAGTAGCATTCTTGTTAGAATAACTAAATTCAGAGCTGAATAGAGAGGATTAGGTGCAGTGCTCATCCTATATTCTCCTCTTACAGTAATTGATATAACATCAGTGCGACTTTGCTGGCAAAATTGATTCAAATCAAACCAGAAAAATTCAGCCTCAAGAACTGAATATGAGCTAAAAGATGGTAAGCAAAGAATAATAATATGTGGCAATGTCTTCAAATTACTCATATTTTAGGCTTTGTACAATTTGGAGTTGCAAAAATGTGTTTAACAAGGGTGGACTTTTTTTTAAATGTAATGTCTTCATCAATGATCAGGAAGCAGCACAAAGCACAATAATGCCTTTTTCAGTGATGTTAAGTTGAAGGCATTAAAAACATTGGGGAAGACATATAAATAATACAAATAGAGCTATAGAGGTTATAAATATGGATGGAAGGAAGAACAAAGATATTTCAGAAATATACAGAACAGTTGTGTCTACAGGAAAATATAATTGAAAACCAAGGAGTCTTCAGATAGGATATGGTTTCTGTGGTACTCTCTTCTAGCTCAGTGTCTTGTCCTGGCTGATTTGGGGTCAGTGACACATGGTATTCCAAGTGCATTGGCATAAGTAGTAATGCTGGCATTGGTCAATTAATAAAAGTGTAACTTTGAATTTTTTTTTTTATTTTCATAACGTGGCCATATACCAAACTTTATGAAATAAAATCTTCTTTCTTGTTGGGTTGCAAATATTTTAAGATCGCCACATTGCCCCACTCTTGGGGCTCCATATGTGTGATCTCTTCATAGTCTGTGCAAATCATGCCTCTGGAGGTAGGTAGTGGACATCTGCATGACTTTACATCACTGCCTTGATTTTTATTCCAGACCACTCCCTAGTGTGCAGTGATATTTGCATGATAATACCATATCTAGAATGTACAAAATGTCCATTGGGTTATGTCAAACAATCATTTGCTATGAATGATATAAATATTCAAATACTTAGCATTAGGCAGACCATGATATGTATGATTTAATGATTTACTGACAGTTTTTCTGGGGGAATTGAGTAATGTAGATGTCTCCCATATTACTCTCTGCAGGTTTTATTGCCTTGTAGATTTTTTTAGAGTGATTTCTGTTTATATATTTCATTAGGTTTCACATGCCTGTTAAGTTCTGATCAATTTACAGGATAAAATGCACCCACTGATTCCTCTGGAGGGAGGAGTCTCATTGTAAACTGTGTCAGGTTAGTGTCTCTCAGACTTGTTGATGGGGCTGGTGCAAGTTCTCCTGGCAGAAGCTTTGGAGTTTATAAATTTGGGCAAAACAAAACAAAACAAAACCCCCAAAAACATTAGTGTAGAACATTTCTCACTTCCTATGAGAATCCTTTTATTGGATGTCCATTTTTGCATTACCGTTTTCACTTTTGCATTATTTTTAAATTAGATTTCCAATAATCATACTTAAGAAACTTCTGTTTTCACATATATTAATACAATTATAAGTAAACATGGATTATTTTCCTCTGCATTATATTTTTTCTATTCTGATAGAGTCCTGAGTTAGTTCATAGAGAATTAGACTAAAATATCCCTAGAACCTAGAAACAGAAGATTTAAGTAATAAAATTCAATGTGTGTGTGTGTGTGTGTGTAATGGAATGTTACTCAGCCATAAAAAAGAATGAAATCTTGCCATTTGCAACAATATGATGATCTAGAAGGTATAATGCTAAGTAGGATAAGTCAGTCAGAAAAACACCATATGATTTCCACGTGTGGAATTTAAGAAACAAAACAAATGAACAGTAATCTCTCTTGTTCCTCTTTGACCCTTCATTCTTACTGCAGAAAGAGAAGATGTGTGTGTGTGTGTGTGTGTGTGTGTGTGTGTGTGTGTGTGCTGGAAGAGGTCCTTTTATTTTGTTCCGCCTTTAACATATTCACTCTAGGGCTGAGTGAGGCCAGCTAGGTACCAGGGACACACATTTTAGGGAGGTGGCCACTGTCAGGATTGTTCAGGGGAGAGTGAGCGTTTCTCTAAATTTTTGAATGAAGTTTCTATCTGTATGACCTACAAGCAGCAAAATTAGCAGAAATAAAAATTGAAATATTAAAACAGTGGATTAAAATACTAACACATAAAACCAGCTTGGACGGGTGGACTAAAATACTGTCCTAGGCTTTAATACATTTGAATGACTAATGGGTAGGACCTATAGCCCCATATGCCAGACTGCTGAGACACCCAACACCATTAGGGTATAGAAATTACTGGAGACAGCTCTTGCCCAAATCACGCTGTGGATCAGTGTGCCTTGCTGCTGAGAGCACCAAGCCCCATCACACTGGGGAAAAGCGTTATTTATCGGAATTTGCAATAAGATATCCCACCAGATGGATAATTTACTTCACATCCCTGGGTGAGGGGGAAATGCCCGGCCTCTGGGATCTGTTGTCCTGTTGAAACACACTGTACTTAAAATGGGACAAGCTCCACTAGAAGGAGGGGACAAGGTGGGGGTCCTGGTCCAGCCCCCAGTCCATCTCTCATGGCTGACAGTGCTGCCTCCCCTGGCCAATGTGTAGGGAGCACTACCAGCTCAAGTTCCTAAAGCCGCCAGCCTCCCTCTTAAGGCCAGGTGAGCACAATCTGTGTTCCACTGGTGTGATTATTCGGCTGCTGTCTTTGTTCCCTCCACTGGCCTGGGGGACATTACAGCTCACACAGAAGCCCTTACTAAACTCACCCAGCAAGGCTTACATGGTAGCTGACAAAGCATATCCTCGCTGAACGTTGAAATACTCTAATGAGAAAAGCCGTCTTCCAAAATAGGATGGCCTTGGACATTATCAGTGCCTCCCAAAGAGGCACCTGGGCCATTATCTATACACAATGTTATGTGTTCACACCTGATGAGTCTGCTAAAGTATCTTTATTAAATCACATGAGGACAGAGGTGAATGCCCTGAGTGATCCTACCACCCCCGGCCTATTTAATAAGTCAGTGGTTTGGATCACGGGGCTCCTGATGGAAAAAATTGTTACTTATTTTGGGAATCATTATCTTAATTTGTGTTCTCTCTTGCACGTGCCTACACTCTTGCTGTGGCATCTGTCTCCAGTGCAGTCACGTAGCTGCCAAAGGAACAACTCCTGGGCAGTGGAACCCCTTGCTGATGCTCCAGGAATATTTGGGAGGGGGCAGGGCCTGCAAGATTGAAGAGCAGGCAGGAGGTGTGGAGGGTTGGAGGAGGTCATTGAGAGGACGTGACCTCCATTTGACCTGCAGGCTGGGTCCAGCTAATTGGAGCTTCCTTCTCCCTCACCTGTCCTTGGAAGCTACCTTCCACCCATCTCTTCCACACTAGGAGCCAATATCAAGGTAGTGGCCTTGAGAGAGTGAGATGATTTGGGTGTAATATGAGATGAAACCCAGTTAAAGTTGGAATATAAACTTTTGATATTCTGGTGGGCAGGTGCTTGTGGCGCCCGACAAGCCTCAAAGGTAAGTTCGCTTGCTTATTAAGTCTGCCACCTACCAGTCTGGAGTGGCCTGTCTCTGTCTTCAGTCTCTCCTTGCCCCTGCCTGTGCGGGGGGCTAGTCTGCAAACTGTGTGTGCATGTGTTTGGTAGGGGGAAAATCACTTTCCAACTGAGTTACCAACCTGTTTGAGATAGGAGAGTGTTTATTATTAAAACTGGGTGTCTTTTTTTCTCAGGAAATTTTGATTCAACATGTTTATATCTGTGAAGTTATCTAGTACCTGATCCCAAAATATTTGCATAGCTATTTAATAAAAAAGGTCTTATTGTACTGACTGTGATTCCGTACTTCGCAACAATCTCTGTGTAATTCTGGAATTACTTTACGAGCTCTTTCAGACATGATGGATTGGCTATTGTGGAGGAATGGCATATGGTACTGGCAAATTATCCTTTTTTTATACTCACTGCATTTATAAAACCTCAATACAGCTCAGTCTCTTAATACATCTCTCCCTCTCTCTCATCTATATACACACATGTATAAATTTTTTTATTGAAAAATCAGATACATGAAGAATAGTACACCAAATATACAGCTCAAAGACTTCAAAAAGCTAAAACTCAGGCAACCACCACCTGAATCAAAAAACAGAAGATTGCCGGCAACCTAGAGGCTTTCCATGTGCCCATCGTCCAGTCACTACCCTCTCCAGAGTTAATCACTATGTTAACTTCTGTCACATTAATTTTGGCCACTTTTGAAATTTACAGAAATGGAATCATACAGTATGTGTTATTTTGTAACTGCCTTCCTGTTCTCAGCATTTTGTTTTTGAAATTCATTCATGTTGTTGCAATCTGCAGTTGTTTATTCTTACTACACGTTCCAGTTTTGTGAATCTACAGTTTATCCATTCTACCCTTGATGAACATGTGGGTTGTTGTCTGTATTTAACAATTAGGAATAGTGCTGCAGTGCCTGGCATATGTCTATTAGTGCCCAAATGTATACATTTCTGTTGGGTGTCCACCTCGCAACGGAATCGCTGAGTCCTAAGATAAACCTATGCTAAGCTTTAGTAAAAAGTATTAAATGTTTCTAAAGTTGTTTACAAATTTATATTCCCACTAGCATTGAATGAGAGTTTCAGATGCTTCATAGCCTTATCCTTTGCAGCACTAGATATTTTCAGGTTTTTGAAAAAAGTCTAGCTATTATGATTTTTGCCTAATGGCATCTAATCCTAGTATTACTTTGCAGTTATCTGATGATTAATGAAGTTAAACACCTTCTCACATGTTTATTGGACCATTTAGATTGTGTAAATGTGTGTGTGTGTGTGTGTGTGTGTGTGTGTGTGTGTGTAATGCCCATTTGGGGCTTTTGCCCACATTTCTGTTGTGTTGGGTGTCTTTCATCTTACTGACTTGGAGATATTCTTCATATATTCTGGATATCTGCATTGCAAATAGTTTTTTTGAATATCTGCATTGCAAATAGCTTTTCTCAATCCATGGTTTGTGTCTTTTGATGAAGAGATGTTTTTGATTTTACAGTAGTCAAATCCTTTCTTCTATGGGTTAGTGCTTTTTGTGTCCTATTGAAAGAGTTTGCTTTGTAAATGATCACATTTGAAACATTTTATTTCAATGTAGTTGTTTTGTTTTATAGAAAGACAATTGGTTTTTATATGATAACTTAAAAAGTGAACTTGTCAAATTCGACTCAATAGTTTGACTAGATTATTTTCGATTTCTTTATGTACTCTTTGTCAACTGCAAATTAATGATTGTTTTTATTACTTTCTTTCCAAACCTTACAACTTTTGTATATTCTTACCCCATTGCACTGGGTGAAACCTCCAGCATGATACTGAATAGAAATGGATATGGCTGACTTCCTCTGTTTATTCCCAATTTTAGAGGAAAACATTTAGGCTTATTGCTCTAGGCATTTTTTTTTTTTTTTTTTTTTTTTTTTTTTTAGGAGAGAGAGAGCACACACTTGCTCAGACACAAGTTGGGGAGGGCAGGAAGGAGAGGCAGAGAGAGAATCTTAAGCAGACTCTATACCCAGTGCAGAGCCCTCTACCTGGCTAGATCTCATGACCTAAGATTATGACCTGAGCCCAAATCAAGAGTCAGACACTTAACCGACTGGGCCATCCAGGTGCTTTTTTTATAGGTACTAGTGTATCACACCAAAATTTTCTCCTTTATTCTTACTTGCTATCAGTTTTTTCTTCCAGTATTATTGAGATATAGTTGATGTGTAGTACTGCGTTAGTTTAAGGTATACAGTATAATGATTAAATATATGTATATATTGCAAAATGATTATCACAATCAAGTTAATATCTATCACTTCACGTAATTTTTTTTCTTGTGATGAGAACTTTTAAGATCTGTTCTCTGAACAACTTTTGAATATACAATATAGTGTTGTTAACTATAGTCACCATGCTATATATTACATGCCCAGGATTTATTAGCTGTATGTAGATACACACACACACACACACACACACACACACATATATATATATATATGTATATTTATATATGTATCACATCTTCTTACATCTTTTTCCATTCATCCGTTGACAGGCACTTATCCTGGCTATTGTGAATAATGCTGCAATGAACATGGGGGTCCATATACCACTTTGATTATCTGTTTTCATTTCCTTTGGGTATATATCCAGAAGTACAATTGCTATTTCATGTGTTAGAGCTTTTAAAAATATTTTGAGGATGTTTTCTTTTTGTTTATATCAACTTTGATCCTTTTATTTTCAGCCATTGTGTTTTTATATTTAGGTTGTGTCTTTTGTAAGCTATTTAGTTTTATTAATTCTGACAAACTTTGTCTTTCAACTGAGCATTTAAAAAATTACCTTTACTGTGTTAGTATATTTTGGTTATTTTGGTTTATATATTCCAACTTACTACTTTCTATTTTTACAACCCATTTCATATTCCTTTTTTCTTCTTTGCTGATTTCTTGACCTCTTTTGGATTAATCACTCCAAAAATATACGTAATTCCATATTTTTCTGTGATCTTTTATTCTCTTAGGGTATCCTTTTGGAAACCAATATGCATTCTTGATTCATTGCCTTAGTGAATTCAAGCTGTTTTCACAAAGTACCATAGATTGGGTGGTTTATAAACAACAGAAATTTATTTCTTACAGGTCTGGAGGTTGAAAGTCTGAGATCAGTGTACCAGCATGGTTAGGTGATGGTGAGAGCCCTCTTCAGGGCCCTTCAGCCTTATTAATTCCTCAAAACTCTACCTCTTAATACCATCACATTGGGAGTTAGTAATTCAACATAGGAACTTTAGGGAAGACAAAAACTTTCAGTCTATAGCACTCAGTGTGAGAATTTTATCACTTCCCAGATAGATAAATCAAACTTTCTCTATGAAATAGTCACAATAATTATAGAGATTGTACATGAATGGACATGCTTAAATCATAGTCTGGCAAGGCACTCATTCAAGTTCTTTCCTGAAAAAAAATTTAAGCACCGACTCTGTATTATCCACTCTGCTAGTGGTATAAAATGAATCAATTATCCAGTGTTTCTTTGGCTCTTTTATGTTTTGGGCATTGGTGCTAAGGATACCAAGATGAGGAAAACTTGACATGGTCCTTTTGCTTCACACCTGTAATATACAGTCTAGTGAGAAACAGACAAAGTACAAAAAAAGTATGTAAGTGCTTTTAGTAATGAAAGAAATGCCAGTAATATATTAGCTGTTGTTATTACATCTACTTTACTGATAAGGATACTGAAAAAGATAGGTTTAAATGTTTTGCTAAAAGTGACATGGCTGGGAAATAGCATAGGAAAAGAGCTTTGGGAATGCAAGGGAGCTAAGCAACTGAATACACCTAGAGTAACTGGGGAAGGCTTCATGAGGGAGGAAGTCGTGGGAACTTGGCAGACATGGTTGGGCTGGCATTCAGGGAACGTATCCTGTGAAATGTCAGCACTGGACACGTGTGGGCATGTGTGTGACAGCAAGCCATGTTCGGAGAAAAATGAAGAGTCTGGTATGTTGGGATCTCAGGGTTTTAAAGGCAAGCTGTAGAAAAAAAAGGTTTTTGAAGAGAAAAATACAGTACCTAAACTATTCTGATCAGCATTGATAATCTGTCTGTCCTACCTTCCATAGTCCTAATATCTAATACTTACGGAAGACTTATCGTGTGCCAGACAGTGTAATAAGCACTTTACATGTGTTAATTCATTTTGGACTCAGAAGAAACCCTGTTAAGTATAAATTTGAAAAGAATAACAACTGATATACAGAGTGGATGAGTAACTTAATCAAGGTCACACTTCTAATTGGTAGAGCTATTAAGATTGGATGTAGCTTTGCTCTTAATTTCTATACATACTGAGTCTCTGTTCTCTCTTACAGTCCGGCATTGTTAGGTATATTATACATAATAGATGTATACTATTATATTATACACATGCAATATTTTAATATAGTTAATGTTAGTTATATCATGTGCTATATTAGGTGTATACTATATATTAAAACACTCAGCATTATTAGGTGTATAATATAAAAGATCTTACTCCCCAACTGAAATGTAAACACGTCAGGGACTTCTGTCTATACTGCATTAACTTCCTTTAAGTGATTTTTAGAGAGCTCTGTCATTATGTGGTTGGTACTTGTGGAACGAAGGATTATATATTGAAGAATGGTAGATGTCTGATATATTGGCAAATTAGAATATGTATACACACACATACATTCTGATTTGTATATATTCTTAATATAATACTAAAATTAGTTAAAATTAATAATATAAATATATATTAAAATGATATATTTAGAGTTGGTTTGTGTATGTATATGTATATATATGTGTATATACACAAAACCAACCATATATACAAAACCAACCCTAAATATATCTTCATTTTTCATTTGAATGATTTAGTGTCTTTTATCATTAAGAAATGAGTAAACATTTCAGATTAATGGATTCTTGAAAAGAGCTTACTTTCTCAGGTGTGGTAGAAATTATGACAATCAACTAAAAAAAGAAAACCCTAATTTAGGAATATTTAAGAAATACATATTTATTTTGCATTGATATATAACCCACTGTCCCCCAAATAATTTTACCATGGCTGAGAGCATATGTAGTATAAGCTCTCTATATAGTATATTATAGTGTGTGCATATGTGCGTGCATGTGTGTGTGTGTGTGTGTGTGTGTGTGTGTGTGTTGTGGACAGTAGCTGTAAGCCCTCTTTTGCATTCAGACCCAAGCTTGACTTTGCCTGAGGGCTGGGTTGAGTGAGGATAAGAGTTTCCAGCTTTTCAGGAATAAACTCCTCTCCCTGATTGTCAGGATCTTCCACAATGCTGCCTCATTCTCTTACCTGCTCTTGCTCTTTCCCTACACACGTGGCGGCACTTGTTGCCCTCTACTTCACACCAGTGCCTCCTCAACCAACCCATGTTACACAAAGTAGTGTGCCGGGGAACACTTCTTTGCTAGCTAGCTGGTTGACCATTTTCACCATGACGTAGATAGGGAGCTAAAAGACCTGGGTCAATGCTTTTTTTGTGACCTGAAACAAATGATATTTCTTCTGCTTGGGTATGATTTTTCTTATCTGTAAAGGGAGGAGTTGATACCAAATGTCTTTTAACATCTAAGTTTTTCTGAGAAGGGAAATGAGTACTGTGAATTAATTTCTTGTTGAAAGAACAAATTTGCCTTTAAAAATCAGACACATTATAAATATTAACGGTAGGACACATCCGGGTAGTGTTGGAGACAGTTCTCCATGGGTATAGGACCCTGGTGGGCATGGTTGAGATTTGCACATTGACCTCATCCTGGTGCCTGGAGTCCTCTTGACGTAGCCTTAATTATATGCTGTGTGAGTTAAATTGAAGGATCTGGCTCCTAGTCCCGTCAGATTATTCAGAGTGGCTGGCAGTAGTATATTCATGGGGAAATTCAGACATGCTAAGATCGTATAGAAAAGAGGGCTAGATGTTACAGGAGATATTTCTCTTTCTCATGTTTCTTCTCTATGTCTTGTAAGAGAAGAATGACATTGTCTGTAGTTTTGGACTATCTTTTCGAGAATGTACACTGAGAAAGCTTAGAAGGTGGAGATCATGCTCCCCTCCAGAGCACAGGGCAGGCACGCGTGCATACTGCCCAGCACAGAAGGCTTAGGTTTCCTGTGACATGTCCTGTAGTGCACGCAGTTCTCATTTGGCCCTCTTGTGTAGCCCTAGAGAATAGGGGCTTAGATAACCAGCGTGCGCGTGCACACGCACGCACGCACGCACGCACGCACACAATGCTGGCCCTCTGGCTACTGCTACTGTGCTGAAGAAGGAATTGTCTCTCATCTCTGAATCAAGAGTTTTGTGCCAGCATCCGTGAGACTGTGGCAAACTGACTTACTAGCTTGGAGCAGGATAGCATTTTAGACCCTTCATGGTTCTTGAGAAATAAAATTTTAGGATTTCTTTCTACATCCCTCTGGATCTGTCTTTCCCCCATTCCTTTCTAGAACTGAGGCCCACAAGAGTTTGAATAACAAGGCTAAGGTTTCACAACTTATTGGTACTAAACAAGAGACTAAAGTCTAGATTTCATGACCCTTTGGTCCTGGACTTCTTCCACTAAAGTGTTTTCAGTCTAAACAGATACTGGAAACATGCATGCTGTGCAACAGTTGAAACTTTTAATAACTTCTGTGTCTCTTACCTGCTGGTTAAAAGCCTTCTGTATGGAGTAGTCTCTAGGACTGTGCAATTAATTAAAATGTGAATTTAATAGATACTTTGGTCAGGTACTTATATATCTAAAGAAAAACACTTTTAAAGAAAAAGATGAGACACTGCACTAAAACCACTTGTGATCTAAGTAAAAAAGGAACATCCTGGTTAAAACGGAGTTTGTGTTACAGTACGGAAGTGAAGTGACAAATGGCACAGCTAAATCTTTGCTAGCATTCATTTGTGCTTTTGGCAATTTTGCACAGACTTGATAAGTGGTTAGTGAAATGTTTATGCATCCAGTATGAATAATCTCAAGGCTTCTCATAGAATTTCCCTAAATTTTGTGCTGTTACGAGGTTTGGTTTCTAATTGAAGTCAGAAATGTATCTGTGTATAACTAGTAAGAGAATCAAGTAAGGAGTAAAGCTGAAACACCTTTTATGATATCTGAGACTGGGTAGTAAGCGACACACTCTTATCAGAATAGAAACGACACCAGAGATAAGGGATGGGTCCCACCATCTCTTCACCCACTCCCCAATCTCACATACACCCTGTGGGTGTAAATCAGAGTCTCTGTTTTGTTTTGTATTTTTCTTGTGTATAGATTTTCCTCCTCTGAGAGTCTTGTTCACTCATGTGACAGTTTTGCAGTGAAAGAGAAAGATCTTAACACCCACCCACCCCATCCTCCCCACCCCCAAAACAAATTTCACTGTTCAGGTTTGCGGATACTTGATATTCTGCCTTTTATGGTTTATGCAAATGGAAGTATTGTCTCTATAAAATCCAAATGCATATCCTTATCCTCCAGGAAGATTTCAGTTTCTCCAGCTGCAGTTGTTCCAAGTTTATTGTTTTTTAATCAACTATATTTGAATAACTCTCTCTGTTTCTAATTTGATAATATACACATTTACATGATGCTACAATTTAAGGATTTCCATTTAAATTAATTTGGGGGGGGCTGAGCTCACTGCTGCCCTTGGTCCCTGGGTTCCTTGCTGGCACTGGGGCCAAGCAATCATGGTGAATTTACTTCAGATTGTGTGAGACCACTGGGTTCATAGACTCTCCCCTATGGGATTTGTCTTTGGATGTTATCTAGACAGAAAAAATGATGAAAAGCTAACTGCCTTCAGGAACAAGAGTATGTGATTTAAAGGGGAATTGAAACCCAGTGATGACGTTACCAGAAAGTAAAGGCTATGGTTGAATTACAGAATATTCATATTTTGTAAATGGTGAGAGAAAAACATGTTAATAATTTTTAAAAAAGATTAATTAAACTAAAATTAATTTATTTTTGGGCTATTGCCTAATAAGGGTTTAGGACCTTAGAGTTCTCTTTCTCTGTCTCTCTCTCTATGTGTACACACACACACACACACACAAACACACACACACCTTTCCTCCCTCACCCCTTTCGATCTGGAAATTGCCCCTCCCCAACCCAGTAGAGGTCTGGACACTTATTTTCTGAAGAGATTAAACTAAAAGAAGGTGATCGAGTCACCAAACACATGTGAAGGTAGAGAGCGAACACAAAAATAAAGGAATTAAGTAAACACCTACACCAAATAATGAGGCCACAGGGGCGTTATTCTACCTACCATATTTATATTTTGAATTTGGGAATCTCCATTAATGGAAAAGGTCAGCTGGCAGTATCTGCTTTTTTTTTTTTTTTAAGAATTTATTTATTTACTTGAGAGAGAGAGAGAGTGAGAAAGTGAGAGAGAGAGAGCCTGAGCAGGAGGGAGAGGGAGAAGCAGGTTCCCCGCTGAGCATGTAATCAGACATGGGGCTCTATCCCAGCACCCTGGAATCATGACCTGAGATGAAGGCAGATGGACTGAGCCACCCAGGCACCCCAGCTTGTGGTATTTACTAATAAAACTTATGATCAGAGTGAACTGATACTTGTTAAAACTACATTCTACTGGAAAATTTACTTACCTGGTTTTATACTAGATTATTAAAATATTTAAAAAATATTTAATATGTCAAGATGTTCTTTACATTGGCGACATAGGAAATGATAAAAGTATTTGTTGAGGAAGGCTTAGCCTGATTCAAGATAAGAAAATATGCCTTAGCTGTATACTCATAGAGTGTTCTCTATGAGTAGGTTTGATCTACAATACAGTTAGCAGAACATAGGTATCATAGATAAATTGGACTCTGGAACCAGACTAGCTAAATTCAAATCCTTGATCCATTTATTTGCCAATTTCCCTCTCACTAAGTTTCCCTGATAGGAAATGGGGACTTCGGGGGCTAAGGATAGCATCTGTCTTGGAGAATTATTGTAAGAATTAGTTAAAATAAAATATGTAAAGCACTAAGGACAGTGCCTGGTACATAAAAAATATTTAGTAGAGGTTAACTATATTTCTATTAATGAATGTACAAAGAATTATAAAGATACAGTGGATTCTGAAATACATACCTGGTCACTTTAAGAATTTATTGAAAACCACAACCAATGTGTTAGCTATTAGAATATTTTCTCTTTTATCCCTGTCTGGATTCATCTTCCCAGGTCTGATGACTGCCTCATCATGTCTGATGCTTTCTCTTCTTATTTGAGGTCTAGGATGTACTAAAATGTCTGTTTCTTATTTCAGGACTCTATTAATAAATCTTAGTTTATGTGTGTTTTCTCAGCGTATGAGAGGAAGTGATGTTGGTTAAACACATAGCCTTTGAAGTTAGGTGACCTGGATTTAACCTCTTATAAGATCTGTGACCATGGACATATTCTTTAAACTTTTGAGTCTAGTCTTCTGACCTGAAAAATGGAATTATAATAGTACCTAATTCATACTTTTGATGGGAAGATTAAATAAAATGGTACATTTAAAGCCCTCTGAACACAACTACCTGGTCCAGCCAGCTAAGAAAATGACCTTAGTTGGCCTTAAGAGACCAATTCAGTATCAACTGATTACCAGGTGATTAATGCTTCTTCGGGAGGGGACAGAAATATTGGCGGAACATTTAATATTTAAACTGTAACTTTGTGGAAAAGTAAGTCTTTATTAGACAAAAGAGAGGAAGTTAAAAATTCTTGGAAATTGCAGATGCCAAGAGATAATAAAATGCATGGACTAAGTTATCCATGTTGCAGGAGCCTGGGTATAGGCTAAAGCTTCAAATAGCAGCTAGGTTCCAGGGGAAGCCACAGGAGCAGAAAATATATCTTCTTTGTGTGTTTGCTTACTAGAGTATTTATGTTTCTAACAAAAATAGTGAGTATTATAAGGAGGAGGAAGTAAATAAATACTATTATCTGCCTTTGCATTTGGAGAATTGCTTAGCTGATATAATGATACTGAAATGAGGTCTGTGCAGAAGCTAAAACTTGGTCTGTTTGGGGAATGTAGATAGATTTTTCAGTCAAGGCAGAAGTCACGACCACATTTATGTTTTTTATACCAAGAATGAGGCAGAGATTGTAGATTTAGACGCGTTTCTCTTTGTCATTGTTTTCTTTACTTCTGGAAGCCCCAGCCTCAGGACTGCCTGACATGTAGGTTCCTCCCCCTTCCCCATCAAGGTCTCATTGTCCCAGATGATTTTCTTGAGACTATGTCTTTTCTCTTTAAAAACTCTACCCAGGGTCCTACTTTCAGCTAGCTGTCACAAAAGATAAGATCTAATAAGTTATTTTTGCCATAAAATGAATGATCAATAACTTCAAATCTATGACCACAGGTTCCCCCTACACGCAGGCATAGCAGATCTTATATTTTATTCATAGCTTTAATTAACTATATTATTAGTGATAATATGGCAGAAGAGTTCCCTATTGCAAGGGAAATCTCTAGAGATCATCTACCTGTGCCAATTTCGCCACTGTTCTGAGACAGGGAGTCTAGCCTGCAGTTCTTTTTTTTTTTTTTTAATAATAATAATTTTTTATTATATTATGTTAGTCACCATATAGTACATCCCTAGTTTTTGATGTGAAGTTCCATGATTCATTACTTGCGTGTAACACCCAGTGCACCATGCAATATGTGCCCTCTTTGTGGCTTCCCTGCGAGGAATACTGTCACAGTATCTCTGGTTTGTTGAATTTCAAGGACCAAAAATGAAAGACCAACCACCCTCTCTTAGTTCTCTAAGCACTAATTGCATTATTTTATTCAGAAATGGTGTTCAAGTAAGCATAAGACCTAAATATTTGGACTTCAGTGAACTCTCTTGTTTTGAGTGCTGGTCAGCACCACAGACAGCAGCCTCTGAGCACCAATGGGGATGAAAATATTTCTGTTGTACAAATGAAGCATTTATCATTTTCAAGCATTTATCATTTTCAAGTTATTGATATAAACCAATTTTCCTTGAAAGATAAAACCCAAGAAATCTAGGGGTAGTTTGTGCATGATTCCCAGATTGTTGCATAAATCATGAACTGTCTGGCACTATTTCTTTACAACAGTAAGTGAATTTTACCATTAACAATAGATACCTGCCTTCTTCTTTTAAGCCATTTTAATTTTGGCTGTTCTTCATAGGGTATTGATAATTAATTGCATCAACTCTACTACTTTAATAAAACTGGTCATCCACAAAGCAAATATGTATTGCTTAATTTTCAGTTTGAGAGTTGATAACCACTGAAAATTAATCATCCATAGAAAGGGAACTAAGCAGCACTTCTAATCTCTGCAAAGATTGCCAGTCTATTAGAGTTATGTGTTATAATCAATTCACTTATAACTGTATAATTTATAAGCTCCAAATTAGATCAGCTATCTATTAGACCTAATAAAAATGGAAATGTATTAATCAGATTAGAAAAATAAAAAGGAAAATTAGCAAGGAATTGGATGTGATACTGCTAGAAGAAAGAACAATGACAACTTTTGGTGTGAAACCGAGTGGATTAAACTGGTTTACCCTGTGGACAACAATGTGCTTTTATTGATGTTTCTCTGTATTGATATACAAAAGTATAAAAGAAGGCTCTTCTTGGAAATTATATGGAAGCTAATATGCATGAACAAAAGTTTTTTTACATCATCTGTTACTTCCAAGAAGAAATAGCATTTACCAACCACTTATTACATGCTAGGTGTGGGGCTAAGCCTACAGACACAGGCGTACATTTTGAACTCACTTTCTAAGTTATAGACCTCATTTACTATTTTTTGGTTTCTAGATATCCAGGTCAAAGAAACACTGATTAGGTTTGTACTCATGTTTCAAAACCATGAATATTTTACGTTTGGTAAAGTTTTAATGCTGATTATGAAATCTAGTTTCAGTTTTATGCCATGCTCCTTCCTTTCTTCATTTTGCTCCTTTACTTACCAGCTTAAGTGGGGCTGGACTCATGCTGAACCAACAGAAGTAACCAACAACCATAAACTAACAGTAGCAGTAAGAAAAGTAACAGTAGAAATGAAATCACTTCCGTAAAAGTATGCCATAAAGAATAATATTTTCATGGTTTTTAAACATTCCTAGTTTTCTTCCAAGTGAAAGAGTTTCCAACTTGAAAGAAACTGCAAAAAACAAGTAACAAAATGCCTCTGATCTATAAGTAACCATTACTTATACATTAGAAACTTTATAGCATTTAGCGTAATAAAAGCACAAAACTGAATTTTTGTTAGTCACTTATTTGTTGGTTTTGTCTTTTGAAATGTGGATTTTCTTCTCCATCTACCTCCAAAAGATACTGAGCATATGTCTGCAAAATATTATGTATGTACATATGTATGTAATATCTGTATAACTCAGTTATCATGGAGTGAATTTGCATGTGACTAACATATATCACTTACTTTTTTCCAAGTTTTAATTTTAATTCCAGTTAGTTAACATACAGTGTTATATTAGTTGTAATAACATAGTGTACAATGTAGTGATTCAACACTCCCATACATCACCCTGTTCTCATCACATCAAGTGTACTCTGTAATCCCCATCATCTGTTTAACCCAGCCGCCCACCCATCTCCCCACTCAGTCTGTTCTCTGTAGTTAGAGTCTGTTTCTTGGTTTGTCTCTCTCTCTTTTTCCCCTTTGCTTGTTTGTTTTGTTTCTTAAATTCCACTTATGAGTGAAATCATATGGCATTTGTCTACCACTTATTTTAAATCTACGCTGCAAAGAAGTAACGAGCACCAGGACTTCAGCTTTCTTTGACGACGCTGTGTCAGTATACAACATTCATTTTTACAGTTTTTCTTTATGTTTGTTTATCTAGTGTTATGAATTTTCTCAATATTGTAGCATGTCTATACCCAGCATCTGGTAATACCATGTATTTATGTGGAGTACATATATACATTTATATGAAGTTTATTTTGCATTCTCTATTTTAAAATAATTAGTTTTGTTTTTAATTTTGATCATGTTTTATATGCAGTCACTTTTGTTTGGAAATATTTTTTGAAAGAATTCAGAATAACAATATATCTCTGGATTTATCCCAGATATTTAAAATTCAATTAATTTCTCTTGAACCATCAATTTCCAGAAGATGGAAAAGCAGGGAACACTTCCAAACTCAATTTTTGAGGTCAATATCATCCTGAAAACATAAATCAATAAAGGCAGTATAAGAAAAAATATATATATATAGACTAGCATGCTACATGAAAACACAAGCAAAAATCCTCAACAAAATATTAGCAAATCAAACTCAGCAATATATGAACACACTGTGATGACCAAATGGAGCTTATTCTATTAATTAAAGGTTGGTGCAACATTTGAAAGGCAATCAATGATATTTACCATTTCAACAAATTAAAAAAAAAACTTATATGATCTTCTCAATAGATGCAGAAAAAGTACTTGCAAACTAAAAACATCCACTTATAATAAAACTCTCAGCAAACTAGAAACAGAAAGAAATGCCTTCAACCTGGTAAAGGAATCTACAAAACCCCCTTATCTAACCATTCACTTAAAAGTCTAAACTGAATTCTTTACTCCTAAGAGGGAAAAAGCCAAGGATGTCTGCTCTTAACCAGCCCTAATCAACATCATGCTGGATGTCCTCACCAGTGTAAAAAGGCAAGAAGAATAAATAAAAGGCATCCAGATTACAAAGGGAGTAATGAAATTGTATTTATAGGTGATATGATTGTTTATATAGAAAATTCTGAAGATTCTACAAAAAAGCTATTAGCACTCATGACTGACTTGAGCATATTTCCAGACTATGAAAATGATACTAAAACAAATTATATTTCTATATATTAGTAATAAACAGCTTAAAATAAAACTTAAAAATTTATAATAGTACCAAATACATGAAAAAATTACATGTAAAGCTATCAAAATATGTGCAATTTCTATTTGTCAGAAACTACAAAATATTGATGAAAGAAGTCAAAGAAATATTAATATATGGGTAAGTATATTCTGTTAATGGTTTGGAAGATTTAATATTGCTAAAGTGTCAGTTCTCCACAAACTAATAAATAGATTCAATATAATCCTATCAAAATCCAGAAGGACATTTTGAAAGATTGACTAATTCTAAAGTGAAATCCATGTACACAGAAATGAAACAAAGAATATTCAAAACAATTTTGAATTGAAAAAAAATTGGAAGGAATCACACTCTCCAATTTTAATATTTACTGTGGATAGTGTGGTATTGGTGATAAGTTGGACACACAAATCAATGATGTAGAATAAAGGGTCCAGAAACAGATCCACATGTGTATAAGAACTAACTAGCATTTAGGATTGATTGAAGGCAATTCGATGTAGAGATAGCAGGAACTGTTGACATCTATCAGCAAAAAATGAATCCTGACACTCTCACACAAAATATATAAATTAACACAAAATACATTCTAGCCCTAATGTAACACCTAAAATTATAAAACGTCCGAAAGAATATAAGGAGAGAATCTTTGTAAACTTGGGTTAGATACAAGTTGCATATGTATGACACAAAATAACATAATAAATCTGGCTTTGTTTAAAATTAAAACAAAGCACATGAAATTTCTGTTCTTCAAAAGACAGTATTAGGAAAATGAAAAGACAAGTTATTGATTGGGAAAATATTTGCCAAACTCACATCTGCTAAATGATTTCTATCTAGAATTTACAAAAAAAACATTCAAAACTCATTAATAGGAGAAACAATGCAATAAAACATAATGGACAAAGTATTTGAATAGGCACGCCACCAAAGATAATATACAAATATGAGATGCTGAATACAAATACTGAAAATTTTTTTCAGTAGGGAAATGCATATTAAACCAAAATGAGATATCACTACAGGTTGATTAAAATGTCCAGGAAGATAATCCCACCTGATATATAATAACCATAGAACCCAGTAATCCCACTCCTAAGTATTTGCCCAAGATAAATTAAAACTTATGTTCACACACATATAGATATGTTTATGGTGGCTTTATTCATAATCAACCTGTTAATTATCACACAATGTTCTTCAACTGTTAAATGGATACACACACTGTGGTATATCCATGTAGATGAGTAATACTGCAACAAGAAGGGTAAATCTCACATGAACTATACTAAGTGCATAGTGCCCTGTATACTACGTATTCTATGGTATTTTTGTATGTGATATTCTACAAACCAGTGAGTGTGCATGTGAGGCACAGAGAGTGAGGGAAGAGATGCCTACACACTATAGAATTTTCTTGGCCGGTGAAACTGCTCTGTATCCTGACTTCAGTGGAGAAGCTAGGAGTATGCATTTATCCAAACTCAGAAACGTACGCTTTAATTATGTCTCACTAAAATGAAATACATAATAGAACTGAAATCAGGGTAAATAAACTTAAATGATAATGAATTCCAAAAGCAAGTCACATGTTTTGACTTTTTTTTTTTACAAATTAATAGCTGATTTAAAATGCATTTATTAGAGATTAAATGAATTAAATGTACAGTGCTTTTACAACAAAATGGGTTATTCAGATTTCAAAAAATTACTCTTTCCTGTTAGAGTTCAGCAGCAAGATGCTAAGGTTCAACCTAATTCGTATTTGTCCTGCCTCACATTGAACACTACTTTTAAACAGTCCGGAGTATCACACAGATACACAACTGTTTCCTCTCTGCCATTTGCTCCTCATGCTGCTGTAACGAGCTTCCACTACTCAGTTTCCTTAGCACTGCTCTCACTTTTACCTGGACCTCTCAGATGTTCAATGCAATGGGATTGTTTCAAGTTTCATCATAACATACCTCAGGGCATTCAGTACTATTGACATTTTCATCCTCCACAGAAAAGCATTTTTCATTTCTTGAGTTTTCCCATATCCTTTACTGATTCCCATTCAAACTCTTTGGCTACTCCTCTATTATTCTTCCAGTGGCTTCTTTTCTTTTGTGGATAAGTTAAAATTTGCCATTCTCCATTCTTACTCTCTTTTCAATGTATGCATTCTTCCTGGGTAAGCTCATCTCCTCCCATGCTTTATACAGCTGTCAGTATGCTTATGACTCCCCAAGCCATGGTTGCCCCCCAAAAGCATTATCTCAAGTTGCAGACTTACATTACTTTAAGCTCGCTCATCTCCATCATCCTGAAGCTCAGTGAGTAGCTGTCATTTTCTCTTCACTCAATGATGTCGTCTCTGCAAACATGTTCATCAGTGTTTCTTGATCTCTAATATACTCCAGAAGTCTTCTGCTTTCCTCCAAACTAAGGATGAAGTTAGCCGTTTGGCCACATTTTTTGAAGGATGGATCCTTGGGAGTCACAATGTAATTGAATCAGTGTTGTGTCAGATAATCTTAAGCTGGAGGAAAGGGACAATTTATACTTGAAATAAGATCTTGATCTCCTTTTCTCTCTCTTTCTTTCTCTTATTCTCTCTCCTGGTATTTTTTTTATTTCCCTTGGCTCGTAAAATGGCTGGATATATCTCCTCTTGGTTAGAAGTTTTCACCATATTAGATAATTTGGGATACGTGCTTTGATAAATTTAGACATTTGAGCAAAGTCCCTTTTATTCTCTTACTTTGGCTCTTGTGTTCTTTTTCTTCTTTTCTTTGGATCTCTTAAGATTCGGCAGAGATTTGAAAGAACAAGAAGTCTATAGTACAAAAATATAAGCATTTGGGCATCAAAGATAGAGGAAGAGAGAAAGATGCTTATATAGATTATTATATTAATGGGAAAAGAGAGTCATTTGTGGGGTAGGGGTATGCTTCTCTGTGATTTTAAGCTAACTAGAAGACTAGGGGAGGTGCCCAAATGTATAAGATTTTGGTCTGGGTATTGCCAATGTCAGGGAGTAACAGGGGAAAATAGACTAGCTGCCCTACATTCTGCTTTATTTAGCTTGTGCTGAACTATTTTCCCACCTCGATGAACATTTTCATTCCCCTTAAAGAAAGTTGATAAGTTCTAAAAGTATAGAAAAATACACATAATAAAATATCAAATACAAAAATACCAGCCAGCCAGAATAAAGAAATGCTAATATTTTATTGCTTCTCCTTCAAATTTCTTTTTATTTTTAAATAAAAGGCATACTGTATAACATTATGGGAGATGGTAAAGCCCTCTTTGTTCCCCATTGCAATGACATTATCTTATCTCTTTTTTCCAAGGGATAAACACTATCCCCAATATGATGTGCATCCTTCCTATTCACACTTTTAGTATTTTGTCACTTATATATCCATAAGCAAGGCATTGCTTAGCATTGCTTTAAAAATGTATATTAATGCTGTCATAGTGTATATATTATTCGAGAATGTATTTTTACTCAGTATTATGTTTTTGAGATCTATTCATGTTCACATGCATTAACTGGTTTTTATTGCTGTATGAATTGTGTGAATGCACAATAATTTATTATTCATTCCCTTAACTAAGGACAATGCTGCAATAGATATTTTCATGCATATTTTCTGTGGTGAATATGTGCAAGAGTTTCTCCTGGGCATATATTTAAAGTCGGCATTGCTGAGTCACAGATTATATATCTCAATATCCAGAGATTGACAACTTGCCCTCTAAAATGTTTTACCATTTTGCTCTCTCACCCACCAATGAATGACAGTTTTCATTTCCTTTGTCTTTGTCAAATCTTGGCAGTATCAGAATTTTGAGATTTTAAATTTAAATTGGTATTAATTAACATATAGATAATTTTCATTGATAATTAAAGAAGGGTATTTCTTCATATGTTTGTTGGTGTTTATTTTTTGGTGAATTGCCTATTTAACAAAACAAACAAGCATTATTATGGAAAACATATATACTGAGATGTGTGTCCACATAGCTTAAATATCATGACTGAGAACTGAGGCCACCTGTGTCAGCATGTCTACATGATTTATTCCACGAAATTCTTGCCCAAGAAGATGAGTCTATAAGCCAATAAATATTTTCACTATTTGCTTCAGGAAATTCTTGCACACCAATAGGTCTAAGAAAAGAGTTTGCTCATCTGGGCAAATGGTCACCCTACAAGATATTAGATTGCTCACCTGAGTAAACAACTGGGTTATCAAACAACAGTTCATTTATCTTGACTTATTTCAAGATCATTGCCTCTTAATGTCCACCACAATTATGTCACAAACTTCTCTCAAAATTAAGCAGTTCTGCAGCCTGAAGAATTACCTTATCATTTGAGCCCAGACTCTACAACCTATAAATGTCCTTCCTTGATATCCTTATTCTGAGTCACTACTATGACTGTGTCAGTGCCCTCCTTTACCACAATAAGTCTTATAAATTTAGCCTGATTTTACCTACCTAAATTTAGGTAAGTCAAAAGGTTTATTGATGATCTTTGGGGAGTCAACAATTGACAGCACATAAGCAGGATAACATGATGATTTCTCCTCCCTATATATTTGTTACCCAATTTAAATAATAAGCAGTCTTATTTCATCTATATTTCCCTACCCACTTCCTTCTTCATGTCCAGATATTTTGAATTAATCCTTGACATCATATCATTTCAGCTCATTTGTTAATTAGATTGCATGTTTTCTCATTTAAAAATCAAATATATTGTAGACATTCATACTGTTTCTATTTATGTACTTCAAATATCTTCTCCAATTCTTTTGCTTGGCTTTTATTTGTGATTCATTAATATACAGAAAGTATTTATTTCTTAACAATTTTATAATTTATTTTATAAACTTGCTTCTTAAAATACATTGAAATTATTGTTGTGTGTAGAATTAGGTAGATATCTGAGTTAATACTTTTCCATATGGAAATGAATGGTCTCTGCTCTAGTTTTGAACATTTGTTTCCTTTGTCCTTGATTTGTAATGGTATATTTGTCACTTATGAAGTTCCCATATATGTTTGGGTCTAAATCCGATCTCCATATTTAGTTCCATTGATCTTTGTCTATTACCATATAAAAACTATATGATTTTCCTTAATACAACTCTATACTAATTCTAGATATCCAGTATGGCATCCATCAACCAGCATATTGTTCTTTTTTTTAATCAGAAAATTTTTGAATGTTCTTGGATCTAAACCACGTTTAATTTAAAATAAGTTTGTCTTAAGTCTTTAAAATTCTGTTTGAGATTTTTCTCTGAAATTAATTTTAAAGATCTATTTCTGCACAAATGACACATAAATAATGGTGAACATTCACAACTATGCACACAGAATATTCAGATTTTCTTTTACGAACCTTTAATAGAATTTTGTGCTTTTTTTCCAAAAAGTTTTTGTACATCTTTTCTCTCAAGATTTAGCTGTAGGTGTTCTGTACATTTTCTAAATAAGCTTTTTATTTTAGAATAACTTTAAATTTGCAAAAAACATTATAAAGATAGTACAGAGAGTTTCTATGTAACCGATGCTCAGTTTCCTTTATGTTTAACATCTTACATTAGTATGGTGCATTTGTCACAATTAATGAACCGATATTGATATTATTAACAAAAATGTATATTGTATTCAGGTTTCCTTAGGTTTTGACTGATTTCCTTTTTCATTTCCAGAATCTTATCTAGGATACCACATTGCATTTAGTTGACATGTTTCCTTGAGCTACTCTTGACTGACAATGTCTTGGATTTCTCTTGTTTTTGATGATCTTGACAGTTTTGAAGAGTACTGATCAGGCATTTTATAAATATTCATCAATTGGAGTTGATCTAATGTTTTTCCTCATCATTAAACTAGAATTATGGATTTTGGGGGGAGGAAGACCACAGAGGTAAGGTGTCATTCTTATCACAGAATTTCAGGGGCATGTATTAGCAACATGACTTACCACTGTTGATGTTGACCTTGATCACCTTTTTTGATGTAGTGCTTGTCAGGCATCTGCTCTGTAATGTTAGTCTTTCTTCCTCTTTCCATACTGTATTCTTTTGAAGGTGGTCACTGCATGCAGGCCACATTAAAGGCCTGGACGTTGTGTGCCACCTCCCTGAGGGAGGAGTACCTGCATACGTTTATTTGGAATACTTGTATATGGATGGTTTGTCTATTTTTCCACATTTATTCATTGATATTTTTATTGAAGTATAATTGACAATATAACATTATATTAGTTTCAGGTGCAAGGTTATCTCTATAAAATTAGATTAAAATTATTCCATTGCTTTTCAAAAATGCTATACTATTACTAGATTTTATTTGCCTAAGCAATTCACTTCTAGAAGATATAATTCAAATTTCTTTCTCTGGTTACTATTCTTTTTTGATTTTTATTTTAGTTCTATAATTTCTGTATCTATAGACCATTTGCAGTTCACAATGATTTTCTTCTCTGTGGATATACTTTCAGAATACATAGTTTTTGTCTTTATAACCATAAATGCTTTTATCTTAGATTTTTTTCTTATGTGCTTACTATTATACTAGCTTCCTTTTTAGTAAGATTGCCCTTTTATATATTTTCCTGTCCCTCTATATTAAAATTTTGGGTTTATTTTCTTCTAAAGTTAATTCTTGAAGTAGTTTATCTGAATGAAAAGTATTTTTTTTACTGTATGTAAATAGGTAAATAGATATTTACTTCTTTACATTTGTAAGATTGCTAGTATATTTGAACTTTTTGTGACTTTGTGACTTTGTTTTATATTTTTACATTGGAACATCCCTAACATTAGACTGTTTCTTACAATTGATGATTTTCTTATGTTCTGCCTTCTGGGAATTGATTTTGTTTTTATTGCATTTGTTTCTGCCTTTAATATTGATTGATTTTTATTATTCATTTTCCTTTTACTTGTCTGGAAAGCATAGATTTTATTTCTATTTTAGTGCCTAACATTTGTTATATGATTGTTAAGCTCTTTGTATGTCTTATGGATAAGGCAATAAGATAATAGAATGGTATGAAAAAGGAGATTGTAAATGTAAAAAAAATAAATAAATTGAGGTCCGAAGAAACTCCATTTCAGAACCAATAAATAAAATAAAAACCACAAGCAAAGAATAGACACAACTGAAATGTGAATCTATATTTTTAATAAAAAGAATGCAGAACACAAAGACAAAGGAGTCAAGATAATTAGAAATTAGATAACAGCTAGAGAGGACAGAAACTTGCAATTAAATACAAGGACAATTGATTTTTTTTAAAAAATAGAGAACACAACAAATGCAAACAAAACAAAAAAATAGAGTATAATTTCATAAAACGAATAAGGGATTGAACATAGGCATAAATGACATTGTTTTTATGTTCATACAATGCACTGTTTAAAGAGAAGATTAATAGAACCATAATGAGAAATTAAGTACATAATTACAAGAGGGCAAATTTCTGTTAATAAGATATAATAAGATCTATGTAATGGGCTAGCTCCTCCAACATTGAAATTGAGGGAGGAACTTCCTAAGATCTTACGAATGAATAGCTGTTAATCTACTGAAATGAGAGGACAAAGGCACCCAAGAAATAGTAATAGCATATGGGAAGACTTGAGGGAAAAAATAGCATGTTTTAGGAACTAAAAGGATATGCATTGTTATGAGATGAATTGTGCCTCCCCCGCCTTTGACCCTCAAATTCCAATGTTGAAGCCCTAATGCCCAGAACCTCAGAATGGGACTGTATTTGAAGATAATTAAGTTAAAGTGAGGCTGTTGGGTTAGGCCCTAATCCAATCTGATTGATGTCCATACATTAAGAGAAAATTTGGACTGAGAAAGACCCATCAGGGATATTTATGCACAGAAGAAAACCTTTACCGGGGCACAGTGAGGAGACAGCCATGTGCAAGCCAAGGAGAGAGGGCTCAGGAGAAATCAAACCTGCTAATACCTTGACTTTGGGCTTCCAGCCTCCAGAATTATGATGAAATAAATATCTTTTATTTAAGCCAGCCAGTCTATGGTATTTTGTTGTGGTAGTGCTGGCAAGCTAATACATGTACCTAGATGGAGTTGAAAGCGAGGAGAGTGAAGGAAGATGAAAATGACATAAAACCAAAGCTAGATCCTGCAGGTTTAATAAACCATGCAAAGGGTGATCTTCTGTATTTCAAGTAGAATGGGGAACATTCTCGAAGAGTTTGAAACAGTGCCATGACATAATCAGATCTGCATTTTACAATCATCAGTCTAGTTGCTTTATGGGAAATGGCTTGGAAAGAGACCAGACTGTATGGAAAACTTTTTTGGTAGTCCAGTAATGAGATGAAGGTTGCTGGGGACTGAATGTTTGTGCCACATCCCCAATTCACATGTTGAACTCTATTCCCTAATGTGATGGTATTTGGATATGGGGCCTTTAGGAAGTAATTAGGTTGTGATGGTGGAGCCTTCATGATGGGATTAATATAGACAGAGACATGAGAGAGCTTGCTTCCTCTCTGTCTCCATCATGTTGAGGAAATAGCAGGAAGGTGGCTGTCTATAAACCAGGAAGATGGTCCTTACCAGAACCAAACTAACTGTCCCTTTGACCTTCGACTTCCCAGACTCCAGAACTATGAGAAATAAATGTCTGTTGTTTAAGCTAACTCAGTCAATGGTATTTGTTGGAGTAGCCTGAGTTGACTAAAATGAAGGTAGTCTATCTACACTGTGCTTTCAAATCCTAATCTACTACTATACCGTGCATACCTACTATGCCATACTTCTACATTCTCATGGAAGTGTCCCTGCTTTCACTGTAGCACCTAAATCATTGCACAATAATTTAGCTGTCTACAAACATATATTTATCTGCATTAAACACTGTGCTCTCTCATGATGGGAATCTTATCTGATTTATCTTGATTTTTGGAGCACTGCATGGCATCTGAAGGTATTCAACAAGTCTGAGTTACCTTTCCAGAAAATTCTACAACATGACTATTGAATTTTTATTCTGAACTCCTGTTAACTCCATTGTCATCCTTGTGGTTCGCTGTTACACGGTGTCTGGTGATGACCTATAGAAATGTGGAAACATCCATCTGACTGCCATAGAAAAGTCAGAATTGTCATCTTCTTTGATTCTCCATAAAACCCTCCTATGTTTTGTATTGATTTATCCATTTAATGTGCTCTTTCTATCTCTCCAGGTAAAATCATGCATTTTCTTGCTTCTGGCTCTGCTTGGAAAGTTGGTCAGCATCTTTGCAGATACCTTGTATTTGAGGCTTTGTACCATAGGTTGTGATTGATTTACCACATGTGAGTATTTGCATTTCCTATTCATCCTTTGATGTTTCTTTGTTTTTCTTTGTAGCTGGGTTTGCTCTAATGCAAGTAGGATTAACATCTTCAAACACTTATATCTGAATTCTCCTGAGGTCCTCCTGATCCTTTACTTGAAACTTTCTTCCCTGAGGTACACTTGCCTTTCATGCAAGCAGATTTGTTAGATGAAGAAAGTTTTTGAGTAATATGGAGACTTTCATTCTTGATTTTGGATATTTGTGTCATTAGATAACCTCAGAAAGGATAAACAATTATTTAGTCGCCTTGAGGTGAAGTTTGGGTTTCCCTGTCTTGTAATAGTTGACACAGAAATAAATTCTGTGAGCCATTCAGCTTTGGTGGAAATTTTTTATTGTATGCTGCTGATTGAAAATGATCCCATGTCTATACTACATATCTGGTTGGATTGTATTTCCTGAAAAGGATTTAGGAAAAACAAGCAGTGAAGCTTCAACTTGGCAAATTTCAGTCATTCATTTATGTACCACGTGTATTTGGTATATACTATGTGCTGAAAATATCCTAGTTACTTGGTTTATGGCATTAATAAGACAGTGTCTGTCTGTGGAGATATATTCAGTATAGTGAGGAAGATAGAAATATTAAAATAACTGTAATATGTTGATTGATGTCATATCCATGATTGGGGTATGCATTTGGAGCTGTCAATATGATCCCGGGTCCCATTTATTTCTTTATGCTGAACGGGCCTAGAGTATGTCAAAAGTCTGGCTTAAGACCACTCTTGGTCCTCTTTGGACCTGGAAACAAAAGATCTTCGATCCGACCTAACATTAGTCATCTTGAAAAGCGATGAAGTAAAAGTTTATGTATCACACTCAGGATAATGAACAGAAGTGGAGAAGGAATTAGAAAGTAGAAGTGTCTCAGTGTTAATTTTATCACCCACCCACCCACCTCCAAGAGAAGTGAATATTTAAAACTGGAAGACTAGAGCTGTACCCAAAGGTCGTAGTGGGACCTAGTGATTCTCATTTTAGCATTTAAGACTAACTGGCATATGTTCCTGGCAATCTCATTGCATAAATTAGATTTTAAATAAATGAAGTAGGAAACATTCTCAGAAAATGAGGACATTCAAATTTAGAATTTCAAAATTGAGCATCTTTTTTTTGACCCCTAAACAAGTTGGCTTTCTGTTTATAGACTATGCTTTAATGTATCAGCATATAAACTGAGGAATAAGTGGTTGGAAAAAAATATTTCAGGTTGTACAGTGGAGGCAGGGGAAAAGGAGCACACATTGGGAAGAGTCAATGGGGAGTTAGATATGGTATGGGAATTTTGAGCGAATGTAATGAATTCTTGGTAGCTTGTGGGATTCAAGCACAGAGCAATGCCAATGTAATTTCTGTGGGCTGCAAGAGGAGACATGATAAAGCCAATATGGGTTGATTAAAGAAATGCCTGAGCCTGTGAACAAATGTAATTGGAGGACTGGCTCCCAGACTCTTGTTACCTCTTTTTAGAGAAGTGAAGGATCTATGTCATAGGTACTTAGTCTATAATACTATTAAAAGCTAATATTTTTAAGCTCTGACTATGAGCTAGGACTGTTCTAAGTGCTAACATATATTGTCATTTAATCTTTCCAACAACTCCAAGGAGTGGGGGCTGTTATTCCCACTCTTAAAGGATGAAAGAGAAAGGATGAATAACTGTCCTAAAGTCACACAGCTGGAGAGTGGACAAGCCAGGATTTAGCCTGAGGAAACCCAGCTCCAGAACTCACTATGAGATTCTTAACCACTATGTGAAGGATCTGGTGATACTTGGGTGATAAGCCATTTTCATGGATCTCAGAATGCCATGGAAATCACTAAGTTAGGTCTTGGCTTACTTTTGGGAGACTATGCCTACATATAAAACCCAGAAACCCACTCGTCAAAATTGGATTTATTGCCTCTCTGCTCCAAATTCATTTTTTGGTACCTGCTCTGTATGCCAGATTAAACATTTCTCCTTAATAATGAGCACAATGTGAAGCTCTGTGGAGAGAGCAACGAGGCACATTGCATGAGAAGAGGACTTCTCTTCATGGTTTTGGTTGTTGTGTTTGCTTCTGCGTGTTCCTGCTGCATGACTGGTCTGCAGTGTGAGTGTACTGGGACATCTGGCAGCACCCCCAGAGCACAGTACCTCAGATACCTCATAGTCATAGCCCAGGCCCAGGGACCACTTTCATGTAGTTCTCCGGACATGAACACCGATTGCTCCAAACCTGCAGTCATGCATGCCCTAAATCCCTTGGCCTGTCTACTCGCCAGTCTTGGCTCACTTGTGAGTTGGAGGGTTTTTCCTACCTGTTCAGCAACTGTGGACAAGCATTAGAGTAGGCCAGCCAGTGAACTTGTCCAGCATCATGTAGTCTGCAACTCAGGAAACTATGCCTTCATCCATGAGGTCTGAACCCCACTCTTGGAGAGGCATCCCCTTCCAATTCTGTCTTTGCACCCTCACCATCAGCCCTAGAGTACCTGTCTAAGTTCTTTTTACATTTTTGCTGGTCCTTTGATCATAGCTTAATAAATTCTTTGTATCAAGCTTCCCCTTTTTATTTTTTTATTTATTTTATAATAATTTTGTATTATGTTATGTTAGTCACCATACAGTACATCCTTAGTTTTTGATGTAGTGTTCCATGATTCATTAGTTGTGTATAACACCCAGTGCACCATGCAATATGTGTCCTCCTTAATACCCATCACCAGCCTATCCCAATCCCCTCCCTCCCTCCCCTCTGAAGCCCTCAGTTTGTAATTATCATGTGGTTTCTATTTCCTGATTGGATGCAGACTGATAGAAAAGCCAAGCAGCCTGGGTACTATGAGTCCTCCAATACATATAAAGTATATTTTGAGGAGTATGTTCCTCGCTCATTGTGGGAAATGGTGGAGGAAGCTTTCTCAGATTGTGTGTGTGTGTGTGTGTGTGTGTGTGTGTGTGTGTAAGTTTTGAAGTTGGGAGTACAGCATATACTTCTCAGGTATTCTGATGTTGAATCTCTGTCCTAGGAATAGGAGAATGAGGAACTGAGTTCCTACACATTAGACAATATTTCCTACTCAAATGCCAGATCGAGCAACTCATGGACAGAGAGTGAATCTGAAACCGTCCTTTGAAAGATTCAAGTCCATAAATCAATGACTAGATTACAGTTTGTGATGCCTTTTGAAATTTACAAGAAAGATAATGTGTGTAACATTCTTCAAAAATTGTCTAATGCAAGTATAATTCTGAACAATTTACTAATGTGCAGTGATTTATACAGAGACTGAGTTTTGCTTAAGAATTTCCAAATGGAATGCAGGAGAGAGAATACCCGAATTGAAATGGCTCTTACAAGTTATGAAAAAGATGGGATATCTTACGAAAAATGCTGTCACCAGGGCATTCAGAGTGGGCACATGCTGACCTTACAGTGTCACGACGTCCAGCCCATGTGAACTGTGATTGCTTCCATGCATCTGCTGCACCCTACCTTCCCTCTTCCCCCCTGGATCTGAAATATGACCCTTCACATGAATAACGCTGGTGACAGGATAAGCAGAGCAAACAGCAGTTTTTATGTAATGAGAATGGTCATGGGGTAGGTGGTGTGTCCATATTTAGCACTCATCATCACAGTGTTCTAGTTTTATCTACCCTCATGCACTCATTCCACCTCCCCCACTGGATTATAATGAAGAAAATTCCAGACAGTATGTTAGGTTGAATTGTGAAATTGCTGATATTTGAGATTTTCTGACCAAGAGAGAGATTGGTTTTATATGATCAACTTAATGCTACTTTACCTGGGAGTACCTCAGTACCTATTTCAAGAAGAAAAGAGCTGTTTTAAGATATGGTCAAAATGCTATTATTACACCAACAAATATGACAGATTTCTTTAATATCATCAAATATCTAATTGACGTTCAAATTACCTTGAATATCCATCTTTTAATAGTTGTTTTGTCTGTAATTTTCTTCTCTTGTCTGGACCTAGTCAAATTTTGATAGCAGGGTTAGAATGACTTCATAAAGTGAGTTGGTAAGTGTTCTCTCCACCTCTGTTTTACGAAAGAGTTTTGTGTAAGCTTGGTAGCATCCGTAGTTTAAATGGTGATCGATTTTACTAGTGAGGCCATCTGAACCTGAAGTTAGTTTTCTTTTTGAGAAAGGTTTAAACTACAAATTTAATTTCTTTCAAAAGACACAGGGCTAGTCATATTTTCTATTTCTACCTGTGACAAAATTGGTAAATTGTGTTTTTGAGGAATTTTCCCATTTCAGATTGTTGACTTTAGTGGTAGAAAGCTGTTCATAATACTCACTTTATCATTTTTAGATCTGTAAAATCAGTAGTGGTTATTGTTGTTGATTGTAATTTAATCCTGTTGTTGTCAGAGAACATACTCTGAGTGATTTCAATCCTTTAAAAGTAATGAGACTAGTTTTATAGCCTGGCATATGATCTTTCCTGATGCGCTATCCATATCGACTTTAACAGAATGCGTTTAAAGTTGTCAGAGGCAGTGTTGCATAAATATTAATTAAATCAAGATAACTTCTATTGCTATTCAAATATTCTTCATTCTTATTGAACTTCTTTTGTCAACCCGTCTATCAATTACTGACAAAGGAGTGTTGAAATCTACAACTAAGTCCATTTCTCTTTTTAGGATTTTTTTCCTTTCAATTTTTCCTTTATGTATTTTGAAGATCCACCATTGGATGTGTATTTATTCAGTATCTGATGTTGTCTTGACAAAATTATCCTTCTGTGCTTATGAAATGCCTCTCTTTATTTCAAGTGCTACTTCTTGTCTTAAAGTCTTACATTATTAGTGCCTTATTAGCGCCTCTCCACTTCCTTAAACTTGATGGTTGAATTTTGTAGTTTCTATCCTTTTACTTCTACTGATAGGTATGTTTATATTTAATAAATTTAGATATAGCTGATCTGGAATTTTTATCCAGTTTGACTCTATGAGAAATTTTCTTTTTTTTATTTTTAAAGATTTTATTTATTTATTTGAGACAGAGAGGGAGAGAGAGTGAGCATGAGTGGTGGGGAGGAGCAGAGGGAAAGGGAGAAGCAGACTCCCTGGTGAGCAAGGAGCCTGACATGGGGCTCGATCCTAGGACCCTGAGATCATGACCTGAGCCAACGGCAGACGCTTAACCCACTGAGCCACCCAGGCTCCCTAGGTAAGAAATTTTCTTAATCGAGGAAGTGTATTTATTGATATGGTTGGATTTAAGTTTATCAGCTTATCAACAAACTGTTTGTTCCCTTTCCTTTTTTCCTCCTTTCTGCCTACCTTAGGTTAATCAGAAAACATTTTCTAGTATTCTATCTTCTCTATTGGAGTTTTGCTTTAATTTTGTATTAATTTTTAGTAATTGCTCAAGTTACTATAATATACATCTTTAACTTATCTGTACTTCACGTATAATGTGAGAACTTTATAAAAATATAAATCAGTGTCAGGGGCGCCTGGGTGGTTCAGGAGTCAGGCATCTGCCTTCAGCTCAAGTCATGATCCCAGGGTCCTGGGATCTAGCCCCACGTTGGGCTCCTTGCTCAGTGTGGAACCTGCTTCTCCCTCTCCTTCTGCCCCTCCCCCTCCTGCTCTTGCTCTCTCTCAAATAAATAAATAAAATCTTAAAATATAAATCAGTGTATCCCTCAGAGAATCAATGAATCCCTTTCTTTTCTAGTGCTAATTTGGTCCTATATTTTTACATATGCATGTATTTAAACCCCAATATACAGAACTATTACTAATTTTTTAAAACATTTAACTATTTTAAAAAGAATTTAAGAAATGAAAAAAAAATCTACTTAAGTTTTACTATTTCACTTTGTTTCTTCCTTTAGATCTAATTTTCTATCTGGTATCATTTCCTTTCAACCCACAAACCTTTCTTCTGCATTTCTAGTGGGATTCTTTGAGCTATAAATTCCTTCAGTTTTCATTCATCTGAAAACATCTTTATTTTAAAATGATTTTTGAAGGATATTTTTATTGGGTATAGAATTCTAGGATGTGTTATTTATTCAGTATTTTAAAGATTTTGTTCTGTCAGATTTTTTTTTTCCCCCTATGGTTTCTGATGAGAAGCAAGTCATCATTCTTATGCTTATTTCTTTGGTTGCTTTTATGATTTTGTTTTTGTTCTTGTTATTTTTTTAAGGAGTTTGAGTATAATATACCTAGGTGTGGTTTTCTTCATATTTATCTGCTTATAGTTTGCTGAGTGTCTTGGATCTATTGGTTGATATCCTTAATCAAATGTGGGAAAATTTGAGCCAGTATTCTCGCCAAGTATTTTTTCTGCCCCATTTTCTCTTGTCTTTCCTTTTGAGTCTCTAATTTTATGTAGTTTTTTTTTCTCTTGAATATGGGTTACATTTTCCTGATGCTTGCTATACACAGTAATTATTGATTATACAGATACTATGACTGAAGTATGGATACTCTGGATTCTGTTAACTTCTAAGTGATGTTTTATTTTTTCAGGCAGCTAAATTATTTGTAGGTCATCTCGACACTGGGAAAACTTAGATATAGGCTTTGTTATTTCAATTTTGTCTGTGATCTAGGGTAAGGCCCTTCCTGAGTCATGAATATGTTCTTACTTTTATGGCCTTGCCCTTCTAAGATTTTAAAAGTAAGTCTAAGTTGTTTTCCAATCCTCTTTAACATGGCAGGACTTGAAGCCTGAAGTTCTCCTCTCCAACACTGAGCAGCCATTGAAAATCTCTGCTCAACTTCTCAGCCTTCTAACCCTTCCAGTTCTTCCAGTTTCACACTTGGTGTCTACTCTTGCCTTTTGCATATCCAGATCAGAATATCAAGATTTGATTGATATTTATGTGCAGAATTTGGGGCTCCTCCTATTTCTGTATCCTTAGTATAGGTTTGTCTTCTTGATCGCATGCTTTTGGCAGCTCTCAGCTCTGCCCTTATTCCTCCCCAGATGAGACTGTGACTTTTCACTTGAGGTTTACCCACCACATACTGTGAACAGGAGAATTTCCTCTAGGGAAGAACTGGTTTCATGTGGCTCTCACCTAATTTGTTTCATTGCTTTCAAGGGTCACACCCCCTCCCTTTTCTTCCTGCTTTTGCTTTTTCTCCAATGACTTCAACATTATTTTCTTTTTTATCTTGAGGCAAGTTTGTGGTCCAAGGCTTGGAACTTTACAGGCTAGCCTGTCATTATCAGAAGTGATATCAGTATCAGAAGTGATACTCCCTAACCATCTACTTTAGTCTTTTATTTGGACCATGGTAACATCCTCCTATCTGATCTCTCCGTTTATAATCCTTCCTCCCACTCCTCCCCACACACCTTTGTGTATAGGACATTCAGAGTAGTTTTTCTGAAAAAAAGAAAAACAATTTTGATTTTTTTTCCTGCTCCTGTGTAAACTATCCCAGAGCTTCCTTTTGCTTCCAATTTAAAGTATACACCAGCTTTCTAGGTATAAAAATAAGACCTAAAAATTTAATAATTTTAAAGTGCTCCAAATTGGGTGCATCAGGTGAATCTGTATCAAGTTTACCTTTCCAGCCACATTGCCTGATAATGGCTTCCACTTCAGTCTCTGTATTTCTGACTTCCTGAAAAACTTATTTTCCCCAAAGATGGCATGCTGTATGGAACCATTCTTTTCCCTCATTGTTACATGTCTGTCTGTCTGTCTGTCTATCTATCTATCTATCTATCTATATTAGTTTCCAAAGGCTGCCATAACAAAACAAACTGGGGAGCTTAAAAAAATACAAAGTTATTGTCTCTCAGTTTTTGAGGCTAGAAATCCAAAATCAAAGTGTCAACAGGATCATGTTCTTCCTGAAAGCTCCAAGGGAGGATCCTAGATAGATTCATCACTTCAGTATTTGCCTCCATCAATACCTAGCATTTTCCCTCTGTGTCTAACTTTTTCTCTTTTTATAAGGACATCAATTTTTACATTAGGTCCCATCCTAATGCAGAATGAGCTTGTCTTAACTTCATTACATCTGCAAACACCCTGTTTTTAAATAAGGTCACATTTATAGGTTCCTTGCAGATATAAATTTGGGGGTAGAATGGAATAGCTAAACTTTATTTGCCCTATTCCAGTCAAACAACTCTCTTCTTTGAGCAATTTTCTGATATTTTCATAAAATATTTCTCCTTCCATTGAGTAGTGCTGTGTCTACCACACATAGCACGGATTTGTTTTCCTGCCTGCCTCCTCCAACAATTTTGAGTCCTTGGAGAAAGATTGGTTTATTATTTATCTTTGCTTCTCCAGAGACTTCTTCAATGCCTACCTTAGAGTAAATGCTTAATAAATGTTTGATAAATGAATGATTTTTAAGGGGACAAAGGGCCTGTCTACTTCCTCGTTTCTTAAAACCCTCAAGCACTATTAACTTTCATATTACTGGCCCATCCCTGTCGGCCACAATTTTATTTTCACCAAGTTGAAAAGAAATTGAAGCCATATTCTTGGTAAATTAGAAACATAAACTTTGGTATCAGTGTGGACTCTCTGAGTCTAAAAACAAAAAAGAGAGAGAGAGAAACATAATGTAAATCTAAAAATGTTACTGAGAATGTTAGTAATGATATTGACTTAATTTTGCTCACTAGGGGAGGACCATGACTGAACTCAATGTGTTGAAAAGTTCAGAGACATTAATCTTCTTATCTGTGCCCCAGAACTCCCCCTGCAAAGACAAATGAGCAAGCATTGATGAATGCTGGTTCATTAGGAGAATTTAAAAATGCAATTTGTCTTCATGAAAAGGAAGTATTTTTACATTTCCCATTTTACAATGAATCAGTGAAAAGAATTTTTCAACCATTACCCTTTGACTTAGAATGGCCGTTGTGAGCAACATCTCAGTGCAGTAATAGACCTACTTTGGGGGCAATCTTGACAAAAAGATACTTCCTGGAAAAAACAGTATCCACAATATACAGGCCTCTTTGAGACTCTTTCATAACAATATTTTTAGGGTTTTAAACGCTCCCTTTTGTTTAACCTTCTAAGAGACAAGAAAAGTAAAAGCTAAAAATAATAAAAAGCAAACAAAACACCAAAAACAGCATACCTTTAAAAGGAAGTTTTCAGGCTTATGCTAGAGTAAATATATCACCATCCCAAACATGTATTTTTTTCCATATCCAATAAGATGTTAAAATATTTTGTCCCTGGTGATTAGCATGAAAATCTGAAAGGTGCCTACTGACCCAGACATAATTACTCCACTCTAAGAGGGATACAGAATTTAAACAAACAAAGCCTTAATATCGCACAGTATTTTTTAGTTAACCATTAAGTAAATTGAAAATGGAATTATTCAGAAATCCTCATCATATGATGCCTGATTAATGTAAAGCACTATAGTTCCTTTGTATGATAGTATCCATTCAAGTAATTATTTTTTGCATCTATCTTTTGCTCCAATTGTTATATATATTTTAGTGTCTTTCAAAATCAGTACAAATTTGGGGGGCACCAGGCATATTCCTTTGTGCATTGCCTTTTTTTTTTCTTTTTTCTGCCCTTGGGTCTATCTATAGCAAATTTGTTATCAGTAATCTTTTCAGCTTTAGTGACCTTAAGAATCACCTGGTGAACTTTTAAAAATTCTGCCCCAACTAAGAGTTCCTTCTCAGTAGGAAATGGATTGAGGCCTGGAATTTTGCATTAAAAAAAGATAGGTGATTCTAATGAGGGAGCTGTAGGGACAATATTTTGAGAAAGTTTGATTATCTTTTCTCTACTAAGTATGTTTTCTGTATGTAGATCACCCTTTCCTCATTCCAGAGAAACACACAGAGTTTTATTGTTGCATCAGTGAGTTTCTCTATATCTTTTCAACTTTACTTGTACTGAGAATTTTTTTGGAAACTACCAGCTGGCTCTACATGTCACCTCCTTTACCTAGACCTTCCATTTTTTTAGACTCTTGTTCACAATTGAATACTTCATTTCCTTCGACCTTGAGAATCAATTTTGTACAGCCTCAAAATCTTTTTTCCCTGGGTCCTTGGCCTCTACAAAATTCAGCTCCTCAACTCAAGTGCCCACCATCTGGAAAAAAAATCCTGCTTACATTTCTCCACCTCATCAGCTCTCCATATGGCTTTGAAACTCAGTTAAAAACACATCGCCTTCTTCTGTGCTAAGGATCTCTTGATTTTCACCTATCTTTGAGTTATAATTTATTTTTATCTCAACATCTGCTAACCTTGAAGACCATCTTTTAAAAAGATGGTTTAACTATTGGTTGTTGGTATAGATTTTAAGACTGATTACCAAGGACTGAAATACTAATTGTGTCAGAGAAAGACAAGCTCTCCTTCCTTTGCAGAGTAACCGCATCTATACAGACCGGTTTGTCTGGTCGTTGACCCAAAACTGCACCTTTACTTTTGGTCAGTATAACATCTTGAGCCATTTGGTGTATTAACTGGTTTTAGGATGATGGCACATTATTTTTCTTCCTTTCCTCCTTTTCATGGGAGACCCTTCTAGAGGAAGATCTCCACTCAGCATCTTAAGGAGTGTGAAATGTGATATGATCAGGAAGGAAATGGAAATAAATTGCAAATTTGTATGAAAAATGAATGTCATGAAATATTTCACCAAAAAGTGATTCAAGGCCGAGGAAGCAAAAAATGTGAGAAAAAGACATTGGGAGCAATGATGCATGAAATGTCTAAAACCACAGAGGAAATGCCTGACAAGATAGGTAGTAACAAGGAGAGCAACATATCAAAGCCTGGGAAGGAACAGCCCTTGAGGAAAGACAAGAGGGTTGAAGAGAAGGAGTTACCGTGTGTCTGGGAAGGTGTTTAATATACTCAGCTGGGTAACACCCTAAGGGAAAAGATCACAGAAATTTATCCAAAAATACTCTGTCATTATGGACTAACACTACCATCAGAGAAAGAATGTTGGTGGAATTACTTAGAGAGCTTTCTTCTGAATTGTAACTTTTTTTCACCAAGATATCGATCAGGAACCCCTAAGGAATTGAACTAAAGCCAACGGTGTAAGAATCATTTGGGGAGTGCATATTCTGTGGACCATAGCTACTGAAATATTTTACTTGCTTTCCATTCTTAAGGGCTCAGGGGGAAAGAAAATGCTACCAGCATAGACCCTGGTGGTGTTCCCTGTGAACCAGGGGGAAGGAGATGGTGAATTCTGAAGCAATTCACATTTATAGTGAAGTCCTATTGCGACAGGGTGCCCGAAGCCTTTCATTTCAGTGAATCTTTGAGTTCTGCCTGCTCCTGTTGCTGCTGCTGCTGTTTCTAAATTTCCCAGTGCATCGAGGCTCTTCCCTCTCATCTCTGCCTTCTCGTGTTTTCCGTAATGGATGTGGGTATGTGGTTGGAGGTTGATCAAGCTCATCCACTGGGGCAGGTGCGTGACTCTGTCACACTCTGGAACACTTCCCTCCCCGCCACTTAGCCTGCCTGCCTTCTGCGTGAAGACAGTCTTCCTGGGTAGCAGCTCCTGATGGGAATTAAATCACCTCACTGTCTTTACCAGGAGACAATGGGCAGAGACAGTGTGCATCCCAGGCGGGTCAGAGCCTGAGTAGCTAGAAGGACAGACGGTCTCGAGTCCTCTCTTAAGTCCCTGTAGTGTCAGCTGGTTCCTATAGAATCTACATTTATTTCCCCATTGGCTGACTGCCTCAAAACATCCGTACTGGTGTTCTGATTTTGAAAGCTAGAATCCTTTGACCTGTAGCCCTGGTTAATTTTTTTTTCTTTCATTTAAATCAAAACTGACAGGAAGAAGAATAGACTAAAAGAGTTATTTTCCTTTGCTGCTTAATGGGATATGAAGCCTCAGCTTATGACTGAAAATAAAGCTTTCCACTTGGGTAAACATAATTTTCTCCCTTTTTCCCCCAGAAATAATCCCATTCATTTACAAGGATATAGTAATTTAGTATAAAATAATTCCCCTTCAACATCTTCTGTTGTAATTACTTGGCTATCTCCTTACTTCCCTTCTTCTGTGAATTTTGGACCATTCAGAGACTGAGCTGGCAAAATAACTGTGGGGGTGGCTGAAGGGATGGGCACAGAGCCCTACAATGCCCAAGGAAGCCACAGGCTCTTCATACCACCCTGCTTGGATATCCCTGTAGGGTTGGTATCAGATCCAAAGATGGAGGAGCCCCGGAACATTGCCCTCCAAGCCATGGGAATTTGTGCTTTTTCTTGGGAGGGTTTGGGAGTGCATCTCTGATGTTTGGGGACAGTGATGCACACATCCAGGGGAATCTTTGGCTAGTCCAGTGAGGAGCAAAAGTGATCAATGCAGCTGCAGGGGAGCTTATGCACAGAGAACTTTGGAAATGCCTTATCTCAGGCTCGGTGTCTTTTTTCCCTTCATGTGCACCAGCTTTTGCTCAGATAATAAGGAGAAGAGGCAGAGAATTTATCATTTAAAATTATCTGCAAGTCCCTTATGGGGCTCAATTAGTCTTGGGTTTTGTCATTCTTAACATTCACTAAACTGCAGTTTTTCTTTTGAGAGCTTATTCTGCATATATTAATGTGCATTAAAATGTAACAAAAAGTTTGGGATGGGGTTGAGAAGGCTTTGTGGAAGAAACTCAAAGTTTCCTACAGCTTGTTTAATATTGAAACTTAATGAGTCTACCTAGTGCTATTACTGAGAAAGTAATGCTAGGCTCTGCTAAGGAAGGGGCCGGACCCCAGGGCATTGGAAGAGAACAGCTAACCAGACTTTAATATAGAAAAATAGATAAATAGGGTGATAATTCAATTGGAAGGCAATGTACCTATCGTGCACCAGGAGAAAGCACAGCTGGAGGATTTGAAAGTGATTTGGAAGCAAAAACCTCTCATTGAATTACAGACAAAAAAAAAAAAAAAAAAAAAAAAAAAAAAAAAAAGAAAAGAAAAATCAAGTTAGGGGTTGGCAGTGGAGTGAGACCTGATTGTGAGGTTGTAGAAAAGAGACTGCCAGCTCTCCCGTTGTAAGCCAGAATTCCTCAGAGAGGCCAGTTTACCTCAAAAGTTTGCTTTGGGTTAAATCTAAGCCAATATTCTCCTAACACACACACACACACACACACACACACACAGGAGAAGAGAGAGAGGGAGGGAAAGATGAAAAATTTTTCTTGATTTACTTGGTAGCCACATCTCTGGGGATTGACCCTGAGGCTGTCACTGAAACCAGTGTTGTTCAGAAGCCATTGATGGATGATGGTTTAACCTGGCAGGCATGTGATGTCACAGAGCAACCAGCTAAGGGGAAACAGCTTTCAAAAAAGACGTTACAGTTTACACTGAGTTCATACTGGCCTAGATTAAGAAAGTTAGTGGAAAAAATACTTGTAGGACGCTTTAGTCTTTGTCTGGAGGCCAATTTGGGATCTGTGGAAGAAATCCTTGATTTTAGATTATCTACATGGCACCAGCTGATTTTTTGGGTGTGCATTTTAGGTCAAATGAATGTTTATTTTGTGCTCCTGTTACAAAACGATCAACAGTGAGGTAGACCCTCATCTTTCCTTCAGGAGCTTACAGTCTAGAAGTGGGGGGAAAACAGTGAAAGTATAAATCCTAATTCAGTGAGACAAAAGTCAGGGTCAAAAGAGAGGTAGTGAGAAAAGGCTGGGAGTTGGGAGGTGTGAGATGTCAGTTTTTTATTGCTGAGAATGTCAGACTCTTCAATGGCGTTTGTCTTCTGTCCTCTTTGTAGGTAGGTATTAAACCATAGATTTCCCAAAAGTTGTTTTTGGACGAATATAAAGATGAATTTTCTAGATTATTTATATTTGTCTCATTTTTCAAAGGCAATTCTTCCTCCTTTTCCTTCCACTAAAGTAGCCTGTTCACCTTCCATTTCTGATCGCTGGAAGGTTGTCTGTGTCGAGATGTGTAGCCCTCATGCCTCCTGAGAAGAAAGATGGAGTTCAGCTTTTGGATCCCCAGTCCTCAGTTGGTCAGTGCCTGGTAATGCAGTACCTGGCTTGGTCTTTGCTCTTCAAAGACTTTGGTTGCAAGCAGGAGAGCTTCAGTGATACTGGAAGCGACTCTCCTGGTCCGTGTTTCATCAGCAATGTGGTGGCTCTGCACATCAGTTCGTGGCCTGATGCTCTACCCATTAGAGCACAACCAGACTGCTTTAAGCTTCTCCAAACTGGCAGGACACTGTTTCTGGCACTCACATTTCCAATTTTATGTATTTCCTTGATTTATACTTTTTTTGTGCACACAGTCTTATCTTTAGATAGCTCCTTAAGAACAGATATATGCCTGAATTACTAAGTAGCCTTAGTAATTCCTAGAAGAATGAAGGAGCTTAATTATGTTCAGGAATAGCGGGGTAGCTGATGAAAGAATATAGTTTTATTCATGGGTATTTTTAGACCTTTCTGTAGACTTTGAACCTTATTTCAAAATTGTTCAAAAAGAACTATTTTGACAATCAGGGTCACATTATTTCAACTCTCTGAGACTCAGTTTTCTCACCTACATTTGGGTCGTTGAGACTTCAGATGTGGAGATGTTCTCCAGCTGCCCAGTACCGACATTTTAGGGCATTGCAGGTCACCCATGAACTGAACTGCTTAAATGAATGTTCAGATATGGATAACTTTTCTGGCAAAGGGTTGTCTGTAGAAGCTCTCTTCTACCTGGAGCCATGAACTGTTCAGGGGCACCTGGGTTACTCAGTTGGTTAAGCGTCTGACTCTTGATTTCAGCTCTGGTCGTGGTCTCAGGGTCCTGGGATCAAGCCCCACATCAGGCTCAGGCTCAGGCCTCGGGGTTCAGTGGGGAGTCTGCTTGAGGATTTTCTCTCTTCCTCTCCCTCTTCCTCTGCCCCTCCTCCTGCTCATTTGAGCACACACACTCTCTCTCTAAAATAAATAAATCTTAAAAAAGAAAAAAGAACTGTCCAGAGCTGTGGGAGAGTGTATAGTTTAAAGAAATCAGTTTTCAGATTTATGCATCTTCTTTCCTAAAATTGATCTTTGTGAAAATTCCTTTGCACTGCCATTCTTTTATTCCTACCTCAGTCTTCACAATTTTCCTGTTTGATAGTGAAAATCTATTTCTCACCCATAGTGATTCTCACTGTGGTTCATTGCCCTGGGGAGGTAACAAGTCCTGAGGCATCAAACAAGGGGCAAGAAGGAAATGTCTTGCTTCAAAGAGAAGTCCTGAGAAAGCAAAGTGAGAAGGTAGGGCCCAGCTTCAGCCAGGTGACAAACTCGTGGCAATGCTCTGTGCCTTTTCTACCTGTTAATCTGTATTTGAATTAGAACTCAGAAGAGAGATGCCTGCCATTAAGTAATTTATTAATAAGTTTATTTGAACTCAAAAAAAGTTGAAGTCAGGCTTTTTCTGACAAAAAAAAATTCTTATTTGACTGATAAACAGGATGCAAAAATTTGTTTTGTCCATTAGGTCACGTGAAAGATTGTATACATCAGTTGAGTAAGGTAATCTTCAGCTCCAAAGTTTTAACAAGCAGCCATATTTAAAGCACATTCAAAACATACACTAGACTAGAAATTATAGACTTTGTGATTACACATTCTTATGAAAAAATATTGATATCCACCTAACACGAAGGAAGAGAGTTTTCCAACACTCCAGTTCAGGGCTCTAGAAACGCAAGTTTGGAAATTCAGGGAAATGTAGATACTGCAGTTAGCTTTAATTCCACTTCTTGCCGGTAACGATAAACTGATGGGAAAAGTATGCTCCATGTGAACTTACCTAGTCACCCCCTATCAGAGCAGACTTCGGAGGAAATCCTCTGGGGAATAGTTTATACCAACACCAGGTCCACTGACAAGTACCCTGGCAGCTGCACACGCCTGCAAGAAAGTCACTCAGCAGGCAGCTAGGTTCCTCTGCACATCTGGGGTCTCAATCCCAAGTTAGCGCTCTGCACTCACAGTCCATTCTACCACATTTTTCTGATCTCCTGCTCTCTACACGAATGTTTTAAACCATTTCGACTTCTTCCAAACCTGCAGTTTCACCCCCTCCTCCATTTGCTCTCAACAAATGACCTTGCTTCTCACTTCACAAAGAAGTACAGTGATTCAGGCGTTGAATCTCTCATCTTGTGCTACCTGTCCTACACCTCCATTCCTCCTCAGCCCTAAGTAGGAAGGGGCCCTTCCTTCTGTGTAAGACCAATCTCCTCTTCACTTGTGACTTTGCTCTTTCCTGTGTCTTTGTCTTCCCCTGCTCTTTCCAGTCATGATTGAAACAATGAAGTTTTGCCTGTCTTCAACAAGCAAATGAACAGTAATTATTTTTGTACAATACGTTGTCTCTCAAGTGTCATCTTTCCTTTGCAGACACCTTTTTAATCTCTTTCCACCTCACAGCTAATCTCTGAAGACTTGTTAACTTTTACCTTTCATACATCTCTGACTTCCACTCACTTACTAGTCTGCTCCCGTCTGGCTCCCATCCCTGTCTTTGCAGAGAGAATACTTTTGCCAAGAGCAAAAATTGGGTGATCTACATGTTACTAAATCTACATGTTACTAAATTCAGTAAGAACGTCTTAGTCCCTAACCTGCTAGGTACCCCAGGAGTCTCTCGTTCTATTGGCAGTTCCCCTTTACTTTAAATCTGTATGCTTTGCTCTTGACTTCCATGACGCCATCTTCATAGGCTTCCCTTACATCTCCCTCCCTTCCACCCAGGAATCCAAAAACACTCAGTACTGGACCCAAGGATACCTGACTTGAGTTGTGTAACATTTTCCCACAATGGAGCTTCTTTCTTTTGCATTCCATACCGTTTTCCTAAATAATCTTACCCATTCTCATGGTTTCAATTGCCATTTATGTGCAGCTATCCCCCCAATTTTAATTTCTAAGCTTCAGACTCATGCATCTGCTTGCTGATGTGGTATCTCCTGTTAGATATCTCACAGGCATCTCAAATTCATGTCCAAGACTGAACGTATATTTTTGCCCCCAAATCTGGCCATCTATTCTTGTAGCAAATGGCACAAACACAGCTCCATTTACAGAAGACAGACATCAGTACTTTTGGTTCCTGCTTTACTTTCAACCTTCAGATATAAATCATTTATAAGATTTGAACCACTAAATGTCTCTTGTATCCATCTCTAGCTTATTTCACCAGCCCAGTCTAAGCATAATTTTCTGTAAAATACTTATGCCTGTGTTAAGTGAAAATGATGGCATTATCTTCTGAAGTTTACAATGTATGGATGGGTAATAACTATGGCAACTCCTGTATATGGAAAATAAATACACTAAGGTTCGAGTTTTCTACATTTTAGGTAGTAATACAATATTAACTCTAAATATACTTTAAAAGATTAAGGATATGTATTTTATCTGTAGAGCAACTATTAAAAAATAACGTTAAGAAGTATAGTTAAACGTCAATCGGTAGATTAAAATGGGATTATAGAAGATATTAAAAAAGAAAAATAAAGGCAGGAAAGGAAGACCAGCGGAACAGAAACTACAGGGAACAAACCACAACCAAATAACAAAATGATAACTTTGAATCCATTGGCACCAATAATTGCATGAAGTATTAATGGAGTAAATGCTCCAATTAATTAAAAGGCAGAGATTGTCAGAATGGATGAAAAGATAAGACTTGACTGACATGCTATCAACAAGAGAGAGACTTTAAATATAAAGGCACAGATATTTTGAAAGCAGTTGGATGAAAAGAGTATACAGTGCAAACAGGAAGGCTGGGGTGGCTATATTGATATCAATAAAATAAACTTCAAGGTAAAGAGTATTACCAGAGATAAAGAGGAACATTTTATAATGCTAAGAGGGTCAACTACTAGAAAGGACATAACAATCTTAAACATCCTAGCCACTTACTAGTTGTATGACCATAAGACCCTGAGCCTCAGTTTTCTTATCTGTAAAATGTATTATAGCATGTCTGGACAGATATGCTTGGATAGTATATATGTAAATAAAGATTAATAAGCAAGCAAGTAGCATTTACATATATCCCTTGGCACATAGTAGGTTTTCATTGAACATTAATTCTCTTTCTTACATAATGTGCTCAGTTTGGGCTCAGGAAGTCTAAAAAGAATGATGAGCAATTTTGTTACAGAGACAAATCCATCAAAACAGAATAATGTAAAGTACATATGATACAGTAAAAATTTGTTTAATGATGGCATAACTTAGAGATTTTACTGGTACTGTTTCCTAGAGAGGGAGCTTCAACCTTTACCTTGAGATGCTAGAATCTGGGGAAAGTGTTAATTGAACAGCAGTTTTCCCTTTTTAAGGCAAAAGTAACAAAAGCTAATCTTAATCCAAGTGTATTATTATTATTATTATTTATTTTAGTGAGAGAGAGAGCGCGTGTGCATACATGCAAGTGCAGGGAGGGACAGAAGGAGTAGGAAAGAATGCCAAGCTGGCTCCACGATGGGCATGGGGTTCCATCTCACGACCCTGAGATCATGACCTGAGCTGAAATTAAGAGTCAGACACTGAACCAGCTGAGCCACCCAGGTGCCCCTTAACCCAAGTGTATTATTTTGGGGATGCTTTTTCTTTCAGGCAAAATGACCAGTAATCACTTCTTCAGTACAGCTGCTAACATCACAAACCACTATTAGCTCCACAGACCTTACATGGCACACCAAGGTAGTTTCAACCTAAAGTCTAGCTTTGTAAATTATATTGCCTGCAAAAATGGGTTATACTTAGGGCACCTGAGTGGCTTAGTTGGTTAAGCATTTGCCTTCAGTTCAGATCATGATCTCCGTGTCCTGGGATGGAGGCACGTGTCAGGATCCCTTCTCAGTGGGGAGTCTGTTTCTCCCTCTTCCTGTACCCCTCCCCCTGCTCACTCACTCTCTCTCTTTTTCTCCCTCTAATAAATACAATCTTAAAAAAATGGGTGATACTTTCTCTAAATGTTTTTTTAAAAAATTGAATCTTTGTAAGATCTCCAAAAACTGGATCATATTTTAAAACAATTTTAAATGAAAATTGCAGTCATTTTTGAGGGTCACAATGGGATTTCAAATAGTGAAATCAAAGCCCAGTGTTTCTTCTAAGCTCTGAGGTGGACGTACAGGAAATAGATGGAGGAAAATGGCCACTGTGGCCTAAAATATGGAGAAAAACATCTATGTTCAATTAGGTAGTAACTAAACAATTCAACATGTAAAGTTGAATTTAATGCCTACTTCTCCTTCAGAAAATTTTATGAATAAGAATTTCACAGTCAACTCTGAAATTTAAGGGAAAATTCCTGCACTGGATACATATTATTATTGGTTGATCTTGCGGTCACTTTTCTAATTTCATGGAAATTAAGTGTCTGTGAATCAGTTGTCCACAGTGGAAAATTTCTTCCACTTTGATGATGATGATATATTGCAATGATAAACATTTCCTATTTACTGAGCAATTATTACGTGCCAGTCACTCTTTTAAGTGCTTTCCATACATTATTTAATTTGAAACTCATGAATTCTCAATGAGATAGATACGATTGTTATCCACATTTTATAGATAATGAAAATTAAACTAGTGGAGGTAAAATGACTTGTAAGTCACACAGTACATGGTGGAATGCAATGACAACATAGGTTGCTTGACTATGAAAGGCTCTATGTTGAATTACTGGTAGAGATTAGAAATTTTCTTTAACATAATCGCATATAGAATCCCATTTTGCTTTTCATATGATCTTCAATGGCTAGTAGGGTTACATTGACTTGAAAGCTTAGGAAGTGTGTCAGAATCAGAAGAGGACTGGGGACAGGGTGACCTAGAATGAACAGCTTAGTTCACTTATACAACAAGCCTTGAGAAGATTGGATTGTCATTCAATGGGTTTATTTTTCTATGCTTCTTTTCACCAACACAGTGGTACATCAGAACTTGAACAGGTCTATGAGGCAAGGTGGTCACTGACAAACAAAGACTCAGACTTAGATCTTTCCATGTTAGGAAACTAATAACATTGTCTTGGTCCTCATCCTGATTCTTCCACCTCCTGACCAGATAGGATTTTGGCAAGTCATTTCTTACAGCATCTATTTCCCCGTCAGCAAAATCGGGCTTCCTTTTAGGGCTATTATTTTGATAAAGGAGATAATTCATTTAAAGTGCTTAGTATGATGTCAAGTATATAGTAATATTGCAAAATACATGTTAGCTATTATCATATCATTATTATTTTCATCATTATTGTCATTTGCTTTAGAATGCTCTCCATGTGATAAATGTCATAGATAACACTTGGGGATCTACGACAATTTTGGAAAATTGTCAAATAATCTGGGGACGTCTACATCCTCCCTGGGGACTTGACAACACTTTACAGTTGGCTCTGCTGTGTGATATGCCTTTGGTGTCTTCACATGCATTGTGTTGGGGAGGAAGGACACTAAAAGCATGGAGGGTTTCACAGAAAAGATAGGTAAATACTATCTGAAGTGGTGATTTATCCTCTTTCTTTGCACATTTCTTCCTGGAAATGTTTCTTGAAAGAGACTTAAGGCATGAGTTGGGATTTATTTTATAAGAATTTCTGGTGTAAGTGGGTTGTAGTAAATGGTGGTATGAGAAACAGCGGTGACTCTCCAATGAGTCCTATTTCTGATCTTTGCTTTGTGACTGGCACAGAGAACCAGAGAGCCAGTAGGCATGGCATACTGCATCCAGCAATGCATAACACACAAGCAGGCCTAACCTTTCACAGCCAAATATCTTGCCATCCTTGCTGCAAGTATACACAAGTGGCTGAAGTGTTTTAGAACAATAAAATGCTTAGCATTTGGGGGGCCAACTACTCTTAGGGAACATTGTTCTTTTAAGTGAAGAGCTGTGAGCTGTTAGTAGAAAGCAGCAATTTCTTTAGCTTCTCAAAAAAGAATATGGGTGTTGTGTGTGTGTGTGTGTATGTATGTGGGGGAGGCTTCAATTTAGGACACAGACGCTGATAACTTTATTAAATATTGATTTTTGAAAAATATATATATTCACTAAGCCATGAGCCAGAGAAGATCAGAGTTGGTGATAAAAATAATTATTAGTAGTATTTCAGTTTTATTGCAAACAAAATGAGTTGGCATAATCTATGTATATAACTATATATAAAAATAACTCCCATCCATAGCCCACTTGGAAATTGGATGCCACTCTTCCTGTTGTGACAACAAGGCCCACTTCAGAGTGGAACAATATTTGTTTCTTTTGTGGCTTTCAGGGCCGGCAAAGCCAGGATTTCTGGACCTATAACAGACTTTCAAAAACTATTAACCCAGGCTCAGAGACAAAGGTACAGAATTTGTGGCAAGCAGGGCCTGGGAAAATTCTCTGGAGAGGAAAGGGCCACTTGAACAAAAACCAGGAGTAAGCAGTGGCCTTGCTAACTCAATACAACATTTATTTGGTATCAGAGTGTTTCAGACTCTGGGAATCCTGAGAACCTTCAATGTCAGTCACCTCTCTGTAGATGAGGAGTTATGAGGAGAACTACTGATTCATGCAAAAAGTGTTTCCTAAACTTAAAGATGTAAATGTAAGCATAGGAAGGGTCTGCTTCTGGACTTTGGAAGAGGCTACCTTGAGAATGGTGAGCTTCTTGTCACTACCAGTATTCAGGCAGAGGCTAGACAAGCACCTCCCTGGGGATATGCTATTGGTGGGGTATTGAGTCAGGTCAGATATCCCCAAAGCACTAAGCATTCTATGTACACTCTGTGATTTTAGGAATGTAATGAGAGCGATCCTTGTGTTGTTGTTGATGACAACACGATGATAGCTAGCTAGCTACCATTTACTGAAGTTGAATATATTCTAGGCACTGTGATGAATGTTCAGCAATCCAGACATACAATCCTTACCACTACCCTAAGATACTGATGTTGCCTCCATTTTATGGGTAAGAAAACTGAGGCTTAGATAGATAAGAATTGGTTCCTGTGCTTAAATATTTGGGGGTAGGATAGGACTCATAAATGCAAATAGTTACTGAAAACCTTAGTCTGCCTACGTGTGACAGTGTGAGAACCAGTATAAGACAATATGCATGAGGTGCGTGCCAAGTGTTCATCAGCCAGACATGGCCGGGGGCGGAGAAGAAGCTTTATGGTGGAGGTGGGAACACATTACTTAAGAGGATGGTCTATTTGGTCAAGTAAGTGGAAGGTTTATGGTTAGTTTGAAATAAAATCTTAAAAAACTGAATGTGCTAGCTGGAATTTTTACTGTGGTGTCAATAACTTCCCATGCTATAGCTATCAAATTGGCTTTGCACTCTGGATAAATATCTTCCCCATTTTATTTGGCTTTAAACCGGAGTTACAGGAGACACAAATCACTGTAAGTAGGAATACCCAAATTAAATGAGCGTTCAGTTTTGAGTCTATTTGCCTCGGTGTTTCTAAGCCACACATTTTAAAATCCCTTTAGATGACGTTGGTGGGAATCTAAGTAAATCCAGATGAAGAAAACAGATATTTCTCATACCTTTCTGAACTCTTCACCTGGCTAAACTGTTCTGTGAGACAGGGGATACTGACAACTTTGAAAGTGGTGTGTGCACTTGCACCTGTATACATAGTGGTCTTCTCTGACTTTTCGTGAGATAATGTGCAGTGTGAGTTGGAAGATGTGGATTTCAGTGGGGACTTTGCCACTGTGATCTTCTGATTAACCTTGACATTCCCATCTGCGGGATGTGTCCTTCGTACAAGATGCTAGAATGGGATCATTGTGTTACAGGATCCCTTGAGTTTGCGTTTTCTCACATAAGAAAACAAGTAGAAGAAACTGGAAGCCTTCCTTGAATATGATCCATCTTCCATGCAACTTTATGGAGCAATTTTGGAGGTCATGTCAAGTATTCATTTAAGGAAGGAACGATTCTAGTGCAAATTAAACCAAATAATCGGTCATTGGCATCTTCAGGGAGAAGGAAGTTTACATAACCTCAATTAAAAACAAATATCACTATAAATCAGTTTTTCCGCTTCTTGAACTTCATATAAATGCTTGTTTGAAATATTTTCTATTTTGTGCCTGACTTCTTTTGCTCAACGTACTATTTTTGAAGTTAATCCATGTCATTGCATGTATCAGCAATTAAGATTTTGCATTTTGTTATAGGTAAAGTATACCTCAGTAAAAAAAAAAAGGAATGAAAAAATATTACTTAAAAAGGAAAAAACAAAATAATCAGCTCCTGGGTCTTGGAGGCTGAGAGTAGAAGAGATTATATTACGGGATTAGACAGATGAATTGGGGAACATTTTTCTGCATCAGCAGGTTACTCATTTCTATGTTGGGCCCTTCCTTTTGTGTAAGCAGAAGTGAAAGAAAACTATTTAGGTTTGTAATATATCAGTTTTCGCCATTGTGATCCCACTTAACACAATGTTAAAAACCCCACAGTCTTGCAACATGGAGACGGCGCTTCTCACCAGCAATAGCAAGGCATTTGTGTGGATCTGCTCTTCTGGCAGGAGGTGGGGACATGACTAGACACAAGCATGAAGTCTAGACTCCAAGCCTGGCATTTCAAGCTGTTCAGAGCCAGGCCCTGATTCAGACTGATGTGTTCCCACTCCGTTCTGATTTTGGATGGCTTACAGAGGAGCCAGACAGCTCATCATCATGGCACCCCAGAGCTAAATTTAAGGTGGTAGGTTTTCCAGAGTGGTAATTCATTCAAGCCAGCTAGCATTTATGTAGTGGTTATTGCATGCCCATCTGTTTTTAGGTAGAAATAAATCAGGGCGTGATCTTTTAAACTCTACTTTTTGTCCTCTTATCCCCTGTCATCATTGCTGATATGAGCACCATTTGATATATCATAGACTTGGAGATTCTAAACTTGTCTCTGAAAAGTGAGAGCGTCTTCCAATTTTCACCTTATTCCTGGCAGGCTCTTTCTCTGAAATATCTTCACTCATCCACTCATTCATTCATTTAGTCACTCACTCATTTCATTAAACCAATATTCTATTCTTGATGATACATGATAAAACAAAAATGCAAAATTTCCTGTCTTCACAACAGGTGTACCTGTTATCCATTGTTCAAGAATCTGCTTAATTCTCATGTCCTTCAGGAATCCTGTCCTCTCCTGAGCTTCTGCAGGCCTTACCTTCAACATCATCCACAGACAATGCTGCAGCTTTTCCTTTACAAAGTTAGGTTGTTATAGGATTCTTGGAATGCAGATATTTCCATCTCCCAGCAGCATTATTGCCTCCAAGGGGTTGTGCATTCTAGATCACTGGACTCCTGACCATTTCTGCCTCAATACATTGTACATAGTAGGTGTCAAGTGAACAAGGGAATGGACATTTGCTTTCTAGCAATTGTATGACAGAATGGACCTTGATGTCCAGGCTGAGCTCTATCTTCTCTTAAAACCTGGGAGTCACTCTAATGTGATTCCATTGAAAACATTCTATTAATTTGAATCTGAAGATGCCTCAGTACTACCTCGGGGTTTGGAGTATTTCTGTCACTCAAAAAAATTTGAAGTTTATGGCTTTCTCATGAAGATCCCATGGGTATTGCATATGCAAAGAACAAGAAGTTTGTGAAAGGACCTCCAAAATGCTCACAGGCTGGGGTGAATTGGGGTCCTCCTTACTGGACTGGGAATATTCAAACAGACAATAGAGGATATTGAGTTGCCTGAAGTGGTTCTGGCCAGAGGGGACATCACGAGCACGGTCTTATTCCTGGTCTTACTGTCTTTCTCCTTATATGTGACCCCTAAAGGAAGAGTATGGTTTGGCACCAATGACAGGAAGGACTGCTCTCTGGATAAGCCTATCAAGTGTCAGAGAGTTGAGGAGAACTTTTGACTTATGAAAGTTGCCTTGATTCTTGAGTTCTACCCAATTTTCCCTCAGCCAACAAGCCCTTAATAAATTCTACTCCTCATCCTCCTCAGAGCTGGTCATCTTCGGAAGCGACTTCCATCTCAGCATGAGGTTCTTGTGAATACAGCTGTTCAAGCAGAGGCCATAGAAGCACCTCTCAGGAGATATGCTGCTGGAGGGCATTGAGCTAGAGCTAACGCCCCCTTTGTATCCTCCTTCAGTATACATACATTTTCTATGATGTTATGTGAGAGGAACTCAATTGCAAGGGGGAGGGAAGGCTTCAGTGAGGAGCTGCAGGTGGTCTTCTTAAGCCCCATCAATGCACAGTGGGAATTCTGGGGTGAGCTATCCAAGGATAATCAGTGCACCCAAGTGCAAAACTGCTAGCAGCCTTGAGCATTTCCACTTAACACTTTCATCTCCATTCTCATTCCCCACAAAGTGAACTCAAACTGCTTACTACCTACATATCCTCCAGGCTCCTGTGAGGTTGAATGTGTTAATGGTTATAAAGTGCTTTGACCTTCTCTCTTGGAAAGTACTGCAGGAGTAAAAAAAATATTATTATTATCATTTCACAGACATTTTGCAGTTCCCACTGGTTAGTTTCATTCTCTCCTTCAATCTTGAATGCATTAAAATGGCTAAATAAAAAGTATTTTGAGTAAATAAAGATACCCATGATTTTTAAAGGTTCTTTATTATATATTTTGATATGCATCATCACCTTCTCTGACTTTCCACATAAAGTGCTATGGCTAAACAGCCCTGTAATGATAATGCTACTTGGCTATAATTTAGAATGCTATAAAGATTATTTAGCACAAAGAAGTATTTCCAGTTAAAATTTAGCAACTCCTTTCAAATAGATTTACATTAAATCTTAGACTGAATTTTAGAAACATTGAACAGAGCAAAAATAAAATCTAGTTCATGTTCTCATAAAATATCTACTTTTCTCCTGACTCTTTACCCTCTGTGTGTGTGTGTGTGTGTGTGTGTGTGTGTGTGGCAGATTCCCTCTCTGCTTAGAAACAACCTACCTATCCTTCCTTTTTTTCCTGCCTCTTCTTCCCTTTCTCCCTTCCTCCCTCCCTATAACTCTTCTTTTTTGTTTTCCAAAAAAAAACAAAAGATGAAAAAAACCCCACAAATTGAATAAATTACTTCTTTAGCGTCTGGCATATTGTGAAGCCTAGATAAATATTCAGTCTTGTTGTTGTTATATACGAGATACTGTTTAAGTTCTTGAGAAGACAAAAGAGATTGAGTTCCTGCCCTTAAGAATTATGCAGTCTAGAGAAATAGAGACATAGACATATAAACATGTAAATAACAACATATTGTTATAGTCCTAAAATGGGGAATATAAAAAATGTTGTGAGACTTAATAATTTCTTAAGGAGCCAGTAAACCATAACTGTTAATTGCACAGACTTTGGCGCCAGAGATAAAATGTCAGTCTTTCCACTTACTTTCTATGTGACCTTAAACATAGAATAAGACACATTTTCTCTTCCGTAAAAAGAGGATACTCATGTCTTCCTCATATGCTTGTTTTAAGTCTTAAAGGAGTTAATTTTTATACAGAACATAGACTCATCTCTGGAATGTAAAAAAACTTTCAATACATGTTAGCTGTCATTTTTACGGGAAGCAAAAAAATATCACACACACACACACACACACACACACACTCCTTCGCTCAAACTTCTCAAATTATCATATTGTTTCTTTCATGTTTTTCATAGCTATGTTTTATGAATAGGTTTTTACATTTTATTTTCCATACCCTCCTTTTACCCCTTTAATCCCACATTTTTATTTAATTACATCAGCACAGTGTTTAATGAAAGTGCTTGGATCCTTCTGAATTCTGGTAGTTGTATGGTGCAAAGATTACAGGAGTGCTTAGACAGTCACAGTTGAAGACTGACCCAAGGAGTCCTGCTACTTCTACTTTCCATGTACATCATTTTACTATGACTAACCCCCTCCTCTCCTGAACTCACCCCATTTGGGCTTTCCTTCTCATCACTGAACTTAACACCAAGCACCTTCATCTTGCCACATCCAGTGGAAAATGGCATCCCATTTTCCTCCTCCTTCAACCCTCGGGCCCCAGTCATTATGAAAGGCTAAGATTTAGGTAAGGTGGAAGGTTTCCTTTTGACATCTTCCCATCCTCATCCTGTGCCCTTCTTGAGTTCATTTCAGATCTTTCAGAAGCAGCTGACCCTCTTCCTCCTCCTCCCATTTCCACTGCCTTTCTCTGCCAGTCACGGAGGGGGCTCCCATAAGCCTATCTGTGTTGATTTAGTGCACTCTCTAGGAGGCACTTGGAATTTAAAAGTCCGGAGAGACAATCTGTAACATAAGGGGATACACCATAATGCTAAAATTTCAGGGTCTGAGGTAGACATCAGGAGACATTTCTTTTCTTTTCTTTCTTTCTTTTTTTAAAGATTGTATTTGTTTATTAGAGAGAGAGAGACAGCCAGCGAGAGGGGGAACACAAGCAGGGGAAGTGGGGGAGGCAGGCTCCCAGCAGAGTAGCCTGATGTGGGGCTCGATCCCGGGACCCTGGGATCACGCCCTGAGCCAAAGACAGACGCTTAATGACTGAGCCACCCAGGCGCCCCAGGAGACATTTCTTAGTATGGTTGCTCTCCCGTGTTCCTTAAAGCTGACCCTATAAACCCCCATGTGGCCAGCACTGTGAAAATCCAGGCTCTGTTACAGTCCTACCAGCCTGGCTGGAGATTAGTCTCCACTTCGAGTTTACCTATTTAGATTGAATGAGACAGGATATTCAAGAAACTGAGGGAATAGCTAGAAAATGACATATCACCTTAAGAAGTGATGGTGCAAACAGGAGCTATTGTCTGCTCCTACATTCCAGTGTCTCTCTCTCTCTCTCTGACATTTCAGTGTTGGTGTCGTCTCCTAAATGTCAGATTCCTTTTGAAAAATCTTATGCATGGATTAATAAACAATGTGCTGTCAGTTAATTCTTATTAATCTAAGAAAATATTATGGACAATTAGAGATTTTGAAGTGAGGAGAAAACCCTTAAATATTGTTCAGGCAGCAGTGAGTTTACAACTGAATTTATTCACAAAGTTAACTGATAGACTTAGTGTTTTAAAATATCGTATATATTTAAACATCAGAATTAATTAAATTACAACTGCATAATGATGAGTAAAGTGTGTGTGTGTGTGTGTGTGTGTGTGTGTGTGCCTCAGTGTGACACAAAGTTTTCTGGGGTCGTTTATACTAACAGTCACCATGGGCAGCCCCAAGTTTCATTAGAGGAGATGTATAACTCACAGACACAAATCAGTGGCTGCAATAGTCAAAGCTCACTGCATACCCATTGTGATATGGTTACAACAAGCATTTTAGATTCTGGCATATTCTGAAAAGAAAATTATGGTGACATGGTGCTGCTGCCAATTATCTGAATATGACTGACAGCTGGAGCAACCATGTAGAAAGTCTAGCTTGTGATTTCCCTTCGACTGCCGGTTTTTGAACTACAGGGGGTTGAGTTCCCAATCAGATTTTCTTGTTTCCCAGACTCAGCCTGTAGAGAGCTGAATTTCCTTACTTTAAGTTTGTCATCCTAGGGCCACAGGGCCTTTTTACCCTCCACACAGTGGGCTTTATTTCTGACTTGGTAGCTACAAGGAGGCAGAGAATTCTGGGTGAAGCATCTCACACAGTGTGGTGAGCAATTGTCTCATGACTCGCCAACCTTGGAGACCTATGTTCACTGAAGGATGTTAAGTTGGATTCCTCAGATATGCTTTCCTTACTTTATATTCAACCCAACACCTTGGTCATTCCCTTGTCCCCAGGCCTGGCAGCATTGCATTTTCTGGGATTTCACTTGTACTTGCCACTTCCCTCCGCCAAGAATTCAGCTTGTGCAACCACACATGGAAAGCACGTCACTCTTTAGGGGTGACATTTCAACCCATCATCAAATCCTGTTAGCTGTACCTGTAAAATATATGCATAAATGACCACCTTTCACACCACCTCTGTCTCTACTACTTGATCCCAAACCACCATCATCTCTGGCTTGACATTGCAATAACCTGAACCTTAGACCTTCCTCTTTTTTTTTTTTTTTTAAAGATTTTATTTATTTATTTGACAGAGATAGAGACAGCCAGCGAGAGAGGGAACACAAGCAGGGGGAGTGGGAGAGGAAGAAGCAGGCTCATAGCAGAGGAGCCTGATGTGGGGCTTGATCTCATAACACCGGGATCACGCCCTGAGCCGGAGGCAGATGCTTAATGATTGCGCCACCCAGGCGCCCCCTTAGACCTTCCTCTTAGAGGCTTGCTTCCTTGAAATTCATTCTCTATAAAGCATCCAGAGTGATCTTTCTGAAATTTAAGTTAGAACGTGTTTCTAGTCTACCAAAAGTCTTTTAATGGTTTCCTACCTGACTCAGAGCATAAGCCATGGCCCTTACTAGCAGGAGAACCACCCGCATTGTCCCATGTGAGCTGCCTGCCCTGTCAGCCTTCTCCCTTTTTGACCCCCCCTCCTTCCCAAGCCATATGGTTTCCTTATATTTCCTCAATCTCACCGAGCATGTTCAAGCCTTAGGGCTTGATTTGCACTTTCTGATTCTCCAGGCGAGGATGATTTTCTCTGAGTTATACACATGGCTGTTATTTATTGCAGATTTCTGCTCAAATTCCACCTCCTCCGAAAAGCCTGTCTGCGGTAGCGTGCTTGATGTGGTCTCTCCCTTTGCCTGCTTAATTTCTCTTCCCAGCACTTAACTGTGCCCAAATATTGTTCCTTTTTTGTTTATTGTCTGTCTCCCCCCACTAGGATTGGGCACCATCAGCACAAGGCCTTTTTAAGGTTTGTTTACAATCAGGTCCACTCATCTAGAATGGTGTCTGGGACACTCCGTAGTGTTCAGTAAAGAAATGGCTGACTTCATGTCTGTGGTCCTTTGGGCACAGTCCTCCTCATTTTCTTTACAGCCATGCACTTGGCCATGTCAGTGCCTCCCAATGACACATGAACTGGTACATCAGGCTTCCTCATCGGACCTTCATCGTCCCGGGAGTTCAAGTTGGATCTTTGTGTATCTCGTGTTTGATAATTCTGTTAGTCCAGGTTTTAACAATGTTCACCTGGAAGTAAACTTTTCTTTTCTGCTAAGTTTTGGAATTATGGTAGAGAATTGGGAAGAAGATATCCTTTCTGGTGCCCTTATATATAGTCAGGGCATTACCTAAGCCGCTTAGTTCAAAACCTTTCTTCAGCAGATGAGTTTGTGCTCCGCAGACATGAAACATTTTTCTTGTCGCACAGCAAGTCACGTTTGGAGGTAGAACTCAAATATAGTGCTTCTTCCCATTACTGTCCTGTCCTTAGAACTGATTCCTGGGACCATTTGTTTCTGGCCTCTTTGTGTGGGAGGGCAAGGGGGGCGCTATCCTGTATTCAGACGTTGTGCTTTTAAGGGACAAAATAGGGTGAGATGCGTGCTCCTTTCTATGGCTCATGCCCTGGGGTCTCTAGTTTCTTTATCCTCTGTTTTGTCTTGGAAGCATTAATCATTTTTCTCCTGCCACTGGTTGTCCTGGGCACCATTTACTTCATTTATAACTTGTCCAAATTACACATATAATTACGAATTGTGACCACCTAGCTCATGGGATTCAAGGTAACAGTGTAATTGTATACCTACTATGTGCTCCATATTCATTCTCTTTTATTGCAGACAGAGTTTGAATTAGCAGTTGTGTTCATGGAGACACATATTTCTATACTGAAACATTTTCTTCCTGCCAAAGCCAAATGTTAAATACATTCATTCTCAGCTGAAGTTTTAGAAAGCAAAATTGCATGGTTTGAGAGTGAAAAATCAAAGTATCATTTTAGGATATGTCAGGTACAATTCTGAATCTGTGTGCAAGGGTTGGAGATTTGCTAAGTACAGATCCAGGCTGGTATTAAAATTAGCATTCCTGTAGAATACAGAGGAGCAGGCAATGCTAGCTTGGCTATACCTCTGAGGGCTGCACAGGCTTGCTTGTTCACCTGACTTTTGTGTTTATCTGAATATTTAGGCAGGCTTTGCCAACATAGGGTCATCTGCTGGTGTAGCTTCTTCTCAGCATCCATAAGGATATAAGTATGAATGTACTTTTCACTTCATAGTTCAGGGGAGCTGATTAAATTCTGTTTAACACACACACACACACACACACACACACAGTCACACCCTATTTTCATAATTCACATCCAAACAGACCCTTGCATGTGACAGAATTCTCTTTTCGTGATCACCTGACTCAGTGATTATTTAGCCTTGCACTGAAATTCCTAAAGGAGGCATCATTAAGCATTTTGTTTCAAGACAATAATATGTCATTTGAGGCCATCATGCTTCCGGTAGCATTACCTCACTCACCGCTGAGCCTGGTATTATACCATCTTCACAGACATAATGACTTTTTTGTGCAAAAGTGAAAAAATCAGCACAAAAAAATAAATCTCTTATTGGGGTTTCAAAGGAGTGGATTTTCCGTATCTAAGAAATGTACGAAGTAGAAATAGATGAAAGGAGACACAATCAGAAATGAAATATCCTCATGATGAATCAAAGACATAATCCCATCATTGAAAAATGACTCAATGTTTAAGGTTTTTCTCTATTTCTTAACATCAGAATTCTGCAAGACTCTGAACTCTCAATATTGGAAATATAACTACAGAAAATTTTCACTCCATAATTTTTTTAACAAGATGAAATATCATACATTAAAGCATAAAATGATTGCTTCTTATTGCCTATCAGTGAAAACCCAAACTTCTGGGCTTGGACTCAGAGGCCCTCCGGCTAGAGCTCCCTACCTAGCCAACGCCAACTCCCTGAATTCTTAGCAGAGACTGACTTTTCTAGTCATCCTCATTGCAAGCTTCTCCTCCATCTTAAACACCTTCTTTTCACCTCTCTCTCATTCTCTCTCTTTCTCTCTCTCTCACTGAGCATTTTGACCGTCAAGGATCTATTGAAGTCCACGAACTACTGTCAGCTACTCTTTATGCTTAGATACAGAAATGGATATTAAGTGGAAGTTTAGTTCCTTTCTTCAAGGAACGTTTCCTTCCTGCCCAAGCTCAGATTTGTCTCTACCCTTCCTCAGCTGTAGTAATGCCTGTGAACTCCCATAGCTGTTCCCGCCAGCCCACGGTAGCATTATAGGCTATTCTGAAGTGCGAATAGACTGCAGATTCCTCAGGAACTCTGAGCATGGCTTATACTTCCTTACCATTCCCCCAGGGCGCCTAAGAAAGTATGAAGTACAAGGCTTGGCCATTGTTTTATGATTTGATATTTTCAGAGAACTCTATTGTTTATGAGAAAGGACATATTCTCATCTTTAGGCATGACCAGGTGAGGTTCAGGTAATTACTCCTGCAAGAGGTTTCTTAATGAAAATGTCAAGTGGCCTGGAGACGCTGTACTCCACATTCAGCGCCTCTCAAGTGGTTTTCCTTACCTACGATTAGCATTTATATTCTGGATACTTCTTTAACATCTGTAAAAATTCTAAAATATTTTCTTTATGTAGAGTGCTCAAAAACACCTGCAATGAGGGGCACCTGGGTGGCTCCGTGGGTTAAACATCCACCTCTTGATTTTGATGCAGGTCATGATCTCAGGATCCTGGGATCAAGCCCTGCAGTGAGCTTAGTGCTTAGAGTTGGCTTGAGGATTTCTCTCACTCTCCCTATGCCCCTTTCCCTACTCATGCTTGCTCACTCTCTCAAATAAATACATCCTAAAACAAAAACAAAAACACACCTGAAATAAGATTTAACGGCAGTAAGAATCTGTAGTCCCAGTGTGTGAGATCATCAGGTAAAGAATTTACCAGAAACAAAACAAAACTGGAGTTGTTTAAGATAGATCTTTATATACCGTCATTATGGAACAGTACTTTGTACCATACTTTACAGTACATGATACACTTCACATTTCTTATTTTGTTGTATTTTAGTTTCTTTTATTTCTTCTCACTTCTCTAGATTTTTCAAAGATGAAGAAACAGAGGCTTAGAGATGGTGCTGGTGCTGGTGAGCTATCCCAGATGTACAGAACACATCTGTGGCAGAAACTCAATTAAGGTTGCTTGTTCTTTCTAGAACAGCAGCTCACGTGTCCTATAATTCCATAATACAAATCTTGGAGGGCTTTATTAGTTACAGGGGAAAGTAAAGCTGAGAATTCTTTAAACTACTTTTCTCAGATAGTCCAAATCCACACGAGACCAATATTTTCGGACTCTCTTTTAGTATATGATTCCCTTTTAACATATATCACTGTACCTTATGTACTCGCACAGCAAAGAAACAATCCACATTTGCTGAGTAAGCAGTTGAGAGAGTGTATAAGCTAGGTAAATATTGTATTGAGGCAGGGAAACCAAAGTGAATCTGCAAGCTTCTGGCTGGTAAATTTCCCTTCATAAAGAATTTGTTTCAAACCTTGGAGAAAACGGTCCCATCTTTCACATTATGTGGACACTATGACTCCGTGTTCTTTACTAGGTTATTAGTCTGGGGTGACAGGAATTCTGTTGCAGGCTTTTCAGAGTCACATTGAGCCTCTGTTAGAGACTGATGTCTTAACATCATTAAAAGCCTGAAAATTTTTAATTTTTCTCAAATGTCAATCATCTCTTTTATAGATGGGTGGGCTTTGATGATCCCCATGAACTATATCCTCTGATATCTATGCTCTTGTGTGGTCCCTTTTGTTGAATCTGGGCCATGACCTACTTTAAAGATTAAAATATGGCAAGAATCATGCTATGCCTAATAAAATAAAATTAAAAATTGAAAAGTTAAAAAAATTAAAAAAAAAATCAGGCTATGCCTATTTCAGGCCTATACCTTAAGACTTGGATACATTCACCTTTGTGGTCTGGGAGAATCCAGACTCCACGTAAGACGTTCAATGACCCCGTGACTACCATGCAATGAGAAGCCAGACCCAGCCGTGTAGCCAGGCTGTGTGGAGAACTGAGGCCCCAACCAGTAAGCCAGCTGAGCTCACAGCCTAGAGTCCTCATCAGTTTGCTGGCCGTGTGTGTGGGGTCACCTAAGCACCAGTGTCTTCACTGTTAGTCAAGACATTCCCGCTGATGCCCCCTCACACAGAGATGGACCATCCTTACCCACTTCTGCTCAAATTGCCGAATTGTAGCAAATGAATAAAATTGTTGTCCTTAAGTCTATTAAGATTTTGGAATAGTTTGTTATGCAGCAGTATATCACCAAAACAACAACCAGGAAACCGAGAGCTATCAGAAGAAGCTGAATAGGTAAACCTGCTTTGGAAAAAAAAAAAAAGATGCATCAGAGAGAAAAAGCTGTTGTTATTCACCGTCACAGGTTCCCAGCCATTCCATCTGTCTGCCCCAGAAGACTGCTTCTCTGTTCTCTCTTTCATTCCTCTCTCTGACCCCCTGACGACTTGCACCCCTTCTCGCTTTCCCCAATGTCGTTACCACCTCCGCTCACATAGAACGAAACACATATTATTACAACACAAGGAAATCATAAAAGTTACCAAAACAACAGCAGCCGAAAACTGGTGTAAAGTTTTTATTTACAAATGGGCAAGAGGAATGATTTCCAATTAATTCCACTAATTGTTGCCAGCATTTAAGAATAAGATTTGTTTCCATTTTATTGACTGTTTTTGTCATCCTGCTAATTAGTCTTATCTGAAGCTACCGTATTTTAAATGAAACCATTTGATCTGTATTTACTATCTACACCAGCAGAAGTTCTAGTCCTTTAGCATATTCTTGAAAGGATTTTAAAGTCTGTATTAATTAATGAAGTTGGCACCCAGAGCTACAAATCATGGCAATTTTTACTTTTCTCTGCCACAGTCTATTTTGCTTTCGAATGTTTTTCTTCAGCTAGTAAACAAACTTTCTGGCTTCCCAGAATGACTTTCAGTCTTTTCTATAAAAACTCATTACCATGAACTCTAAGCACCAGCTTGCAATTTCATAGATAGTGAAATGTACAAAGAAAATGTCCCAGGTCACATCAACCTATTTATCATTATGGTTGTTACAAAGTGTTTTTAAGTCAGTGTTTTAGTGGTTTTATAATAATATGAATAGTGCTGGTAATTGCTCATTTATTTTTATCCTTTAGTAAAATATTTTCTTTCTACCTTTCCCCATATTACAAAAATCAATTAATAGCAGATTTTGACATGTTCCTAGTTATGTGCTTAATGCAAACATGCCCATGGGATACCAGTCTAGACGTTCTTTTGTATATGGTTAGGCATTTCCTATATATGATCATGTAATAAATCATAATTACTAAATAAATATTTAAAAAATAAGTCACAAACAATGGCAATCCTATTTACATTTATTTCACAGATTAAGAAAAATCATTCTGGTGTGGTGACAGGGGGACCTCAGATGAAATCAAAAGAACTGTTATGTCTGTCACTAAGAGTTACATCTCTTAATGTTTCTTAGCCTCAGTTTCCTTGCCTGTATGGATCAGGTAATAATCACTGATCCCTTGGAGTTCTTCTGACCATCAGTGAGACCACAGATGGGGGAAAGTACTTAGCACAGGCATCTTGGGCAGAACAGTCACTCAGACAATGTTTGTTGTCTGAATCTGGGTGGTCTTGAATACTGGCATTTCTTGAGTTAATAAGGAGGAAGCTCTTTAATAAATATCTACACTGCTGCTAATGCTTGGCTCTTCCATTGGTTCCTGGATAATTATATTGCATTTTACTTCTGTGTGTCATCTGGATGATAACATAATCTCTCCTTGTCAGATGCATGAGCATGTGGGCACGGGTTATCTGGACATACTGAGAATCGAGAAAATGTACTGGTGGTTTTCATACCCAGCATAGCTCCCTGATATGGCGAATTACTCAGATGACAGATGCAATTATTTACATTCAGTTTAACAAAAAGTGGGTGATTGTTACTCATGCTGGGCACTGGAAATACAAAGCTGACTCAGACACACAACTTTTTTCTAGAGCTCAGAACCTATTTATGGAGACAGATGTACACCCAACTGAAATACCTCACAATGAAATAGGGTTCAATGTAAAGAAAAGAAAGCCCTATGGATAACAAAAAGTACTAGCTGATTGTAAGGAGATCTGGAAAAGCTTCAGGAAAAGGTAAACTGTTAATAATGGCTTCAAAGGTGAAATAATCCAGACTACCTCTCTTGGGACTGGTCTTAGTCTGTACCCCTCTGTGCTGGGGATTTTAGGTTGTCCTCCAGACCTGCACTCCACCCTTCTCTGGTCCGCTCTGTCCTGAGGGTTTCTGACTAGAAGAGATGCATCAACTAGCTCTGTTGGTCTCTGGCTTCCAGTTGGCTTTGACCAATGGGGAGCACCAGTAGAAGACAGGGAGGAGGGTGAAGAGTGAAGTCAGGAGTATTCATCCTCCCGGTTCCCTCCCTGCAGGCTTGTAGTAGGTGGCTGGACCCTCAAATTCAGTCCTACCAAGCTGCCCTTCCACTTCCGGATTGCCATTAATTCTTCCCCCTATGCCCTTCAGTCTCCCTTGTCATTTCTTAACACCCTGCACACGCCTTTGTGAATAAAACCTTTATTAAACTTGACTCAGATTATCCTAATTTTGTTTCTATTTCCTACTGAGAGACCTTGACTAGAATACTTTCTTTCACAAAATTTTGTTGATTTTTACTGTTTGATTTCCCAAGACACCATGCTATGACCATTTTCCTATTTGGCTCATGCTGCCTCTCCACTGGTAGTACCTGCCCATTCTTCTCAAGCTGATCACCACTCATCCTTTACAACTCTTAGTTCAAGAAGTCACCTTTGTTTGGGTCCCCATTATGGACTCAGTTTCCTTCCTTTGCACAGCATCATTTACATATGTGAGCCACAGCTCTTGCCACAGGAACATTTAAACCAGTATTTCCCATTAAAATGTGAATTCTCAGGGTTAGAGATCCCATCTTTTCCATCTTCATATAATAGTGGTTCCCATCATTCTCATAATCCTACTTATAACACTGGAATGATTTAGTGTTTTATTCAGTAATCAGTAAAAATCTTATTTTTCTTGTTCACGTGATTAATTTGAAACAATCTTGGACTTGGTACGTGAAAGTTCAAATCAGGTGATGAGTTCCTTTAGATGAAAACTTTGTTCTGGGTTCACTTAGCTTGGTAGGTGTTTTGTGTGTCTTGGTTAGTCTGACAATGCACATTCCATGATACAGAAGAGGGAGTTTAATTCTTTGTGCTATTACATATCAGAATCTCTGAATTCCCTCACAGTCCTTCTTCCTCTTACCTGAAGTTGTTAAAATTCTGTACATGTAGTCATGTAGGATTCACATGACAGATCTATATCATTCATATGCATAGCATACTTCATGGGCTGCAGCGTAGATGAGCAAGAGTGAGTTTTGCTAAATTTCACACTTTCTCCTATTCAATAAAGTAGGTCATCATTAAACTGAAAGAAAGTGATGTCATAGAACTGAACTAACCTTGGTCCTATTCTAATTCATTTTATAAAGAAAACCTAAGACAGAATTTAGCACAATAGCTAAGTTTTTGTTTTGTTTCGTAAAAATTATTTGGGAATGTGACATAATTATGCAAATGGGTAAGCCCTTTCTAGTTCCTTAGAGGGTGGCATCCCTGTTTAACTTTACCTATCTTTAATGTCTTGAAAAGAGATGGAATGGCAAGCCATTTTTGTGTCTTCATAAAAGATATGACTAAGCAGAATATGAGAAGGAGGTGGCAGAGTCTCTCTTTTCTCCATTTCCTATTCCTTGCTCTCCCTCTCTGCCTCCATGGGAGGGGAAATTGAGAGAAGAGAAACTGAGCACTGTGGGTGGTTTGGGTGGAAAACTTTTGCCTATTCAGAGAAGAAGTAATGGTTGGTTCCAGAACCTCTGTAGATTCTACCTCAAAATTACTCCAGAAATGGTGCCACCACGTTTTCTTGTTCTCTGTCTCTGTCTCTGTGTTGGACTTTAAGAGAGCAAAGTGACATGGTGTCTAAGCGCAGGATCTTTTGTAGTAAAACCACAGGTGAAAATGCCATCAAGTTCTTGTTGCCTTGTTTTCAAGAACAAACTGGTTTGATGTTTTTTCTTCTTCGATTTTTCCAGGACATCACATTCAATTCTCAACTGTCCTGTTTTTGAAGAAAGATAAGACTTTGGTTTTGATTGAATTTTCCTTGAGATCAGTTATTTCCAAGTCCAGTTTATTAAAGGACTAACGTGGCGTCAGTTCTGAATTCTCTGAGGTCATACTCAAGTTCATCTTTGAATTATGGAAGGTGTTTTTTTCCCCCCTCCGGAGTGTGAATCTTGAGTTATATTTATTTCCTATTCAGGAGGAGAGAGGATAAGTAAGAGGTAAAATGAGAAGATTATCCTTCCTTCTTTTTGGTATTTAATGCTTTTTTCTTAAGTATGCACAGATGTTGATGCAAATCTATTGAAATGTATCCTTGTTAAGCTTACTGCTTTGTTTCTTTGTTTTTATTATTTATATGTTACTGATTTCTGTAGTTTGTTTAGAATAAATGTTTAGAATGTGAGATTCTTAGAAGGAAATATTATTTCCCTTCATTTAAGGACTTGAAAGATGAGTCAAGAAGAAAACATGATTGGTGCCAAACAAATATGCTTGGCTCCTCACCTTTAGTGTGTCATGTTACAGATAAGAATTCTGTATAGTTTGCTTTCTTGGAGAGCATTCTGTGTGGGAAGATGCTGGAAAGAAAGGAGTTACAGGTGCCCCACTTATACTACAGGTTAGCTAGCCATTGTACACCTATGTCAACGATACAACTTTGTAGGTGGCATACCTGTGCAGATGTCACACTTATTTAAATGGCAAACCTGTTAGGTTGGCACACGTTTGTACAGATGGTCTAATATAATGGATGGTACATATTTGTCCATCTAGGAGACATTGTACGGAAAGCATTTTTTGTGTGTGTGGATAACACATGAGGGGATCCTAGTGTTTGAGTTTTGGTTAGCCAGTTGGTCCATGCTTTCCTAAAACGTGCAGTGTGGACATTTCCTAAATGTTAACCATTTAGGACTCAAACTTTACAAAATATTTCCTCTGCTGTTATCATCCCCAACCCAGAAAACTGTCAGGGTCTTAGGGTGAAAAGTCATGATTGAAATCATGTGCAAAAAACTGGAAGATTTTTTAAAAAAATCTTAATTTCACAAAATTCTGTTCAGAAATTCACGGATTATCTACTTGTTTGGTTGCATGAAGTCTAGCATTTTTAAAATAGAATACAAGGCCCACCATAAGTTGGTCTTATCACCCTTTTCTAACTGTATCTTCATTGTCTTCACAGGCATAAAGCAGATCTGTCAAGTGTGGTCTCCACTCTTACCATAGTATGCTCACCTCTGACTCACTTTGTACTTTTTCTCAGGTCGTTCTCCTTACTCAGAGTTTTAATTTTCCTGTTTCTCTGTCATCTGTTCATCCTCCTATTCTAGCTAGGAACTTCTCTCATCTGAGATTTCACTGGACATACCAAAATCCAATGATTTTTTTATTTCTCTAAGCTTTTACAGAACATATTTTTTTAAAGATTTTATTTATTTATGTGACAGAGAGAGAGACAGCCAGCGAGAGAGGGAACACAAGCAGGGGGAGTGGGAGAGGAAGAAGCAGGCTCCTAGCGGAGGAGCCGGATGTGGGGCTTGATCCCAGAACACCGGGATCACGCCCTGAGCCGAAGGCAGACGCCTAACGACTGCGCTACCCAGGCGCCCCAGAACAGATTTTTTTGATGTGGAATTTTTCTGTTCCAAACAACTTACTGTTGTCATATGGGTATGGTTCTCTTCTCTCTCACCAGGGACCATTCCCTCTTCTGCTTGCCTCAGTGGTTCACTTTGTTGATTACAGAGACAATGTCTCCTATTTTTCTACTCCCAGACTTCAAGAGATGAATGCCTATGACTGGCTGGGTTTCTCCTTTGCCTCTTTTCCAAGGTCCTCCTGGCAGGACTTTGGTCTTCCCAAATGCTGGCATCTTTAATCTGTGAGTTTCCTGAAAGCTGGGTCTTTTTAAATTCCTCCTCAGTTTCTCAAACTGTGAGTTCTTTATAGTGTAGTCTGGGTCTTCTGCTTCTCTCTTTGAACACCTCATGAAGCCATCCATGCCTGCATCAGCCCCCCTTGACTCTGTTCCTAAAGTTTTACAGCATTTAATGGTTTAAATCACATACTTTTATCAGAACCATAGAGCAGATTTTGTGAGCATGGATGGGAAATATGTGTATTTGGGGACGCAGGTGTTAAGGTACAGAGGTCATCTGGTATCCCTCCTATTTTAAGAACTAGAAGAAGCACTGTGGCTGCTTAGTTTATGCGTATTGATGATTCATTTAAGAAATGATAATTCTGCTTTAATTCTGATTATCTTGTCTCCTTCCTCCTACAGGCTGTTTCTAGCTATTCATTGATTCAAGTTTCAAACTTTTTGTCATGTCTCTGAGCTACTTCTTACCTGTCTCCTTCCTTAGTTTTTTATGTCCTTGAAAGTTCTGCTCCAGCCTTAGCGTTTTATACCTTGTGCATGCCTTGCTGTCTGATGATATCTGCATTTTCTGTGATTCTTCTCATTTGGTCTGAAATCCCACACCCTGTTTAAATGGAACTTTGTGATTACCTCTCAAGCCCTTCCCAGCCCCTTGTCCTAATACCTTAAATACTAATTTGCAGACTTTAGTCTATTTTGGTGACTTATTAGATTTTTCTTTTAGCTTTCCTCCAGGGGACATCAATTTCAAACCCTCACAAGCACTGGTGCAACTTCTGCTCTTATAATTCCCACCCACACTCCTAACTCCACTCTATCTCCTGATAACACCATATTAAGTCACTAATGGCTAGAGTTTGAAAGATTGAATGTTAAAAGCATAATTAGAGACTTAAGGGAAACAAATTGTACCCATAAAATTTAGAATTAATTTCAGGAAAATAGGGCAATTGAAGCACCTAGTGCAATTTGAAATGACTTTTCTAAATGAGCAACTGTGCCAGAAATCAGCCCCCTCTTAACTTCCTCTGTTTCCTTCTTATTTCCTTCTAAGAATAAGGGCAGGTCAGTGGGGGAGGTTTGGCAAACAGCAATGTACATTTCTTGTCAGAATATCAAAGGCAAAGAGCTCACCTTAAAGTTAAGCTTTCTCTCTTTAGCGGAAATGGAAAATGGGAGAAGGTGTGTGGGTGAGACCAATCATTGCCCTTGGGCGAGCTTGAGAAATTGCAAGACCAGAACCTACACATTCAAAGAGGCAGTGCTTCTGAGCTCAGGCTAATCCCATCAGTCAGTAATTTCTCATTTCTTATATCCAATACTGGCTAACGGCACCATTCCAGTTTACACACAGTCATATTACATACCCTCAGTCCCCTGATGCCTTTGCCCGAGCAATCTTCCCCTTATGGGAATGTTGGGCAGCTTAACTCAGCCAGTGGAAACCCATCTACATTTACACCACCTCTCCTTACACAGCCAGGAAGCCAGCTTTGACTACCACAGCTCTCCTGCATCTCCCTTCTCAAGTCCACACAGAGACTAAAACAAATAGTAGCAGTTCCATGAAAGGCCCTGTGTAAGCCACTGTAGGTACAAAGAAGAAAACATCTGATCCTACTATCTGGGAGCTCGTAGTCTAGCGTGGGAGGCAGCCACGAAAGTGGCAATTACATAGCATAGAAGTAGCTGTGAATAGGATGTTATGTGGTCACAATAGGGATACTGATGGCCTGGCTCTTCCTCCTCTTAGCTAAATGATTACAGAGAGGTCATTTCTCTGGTTTTCAGCTTTTTCACCTTTAAAATGATAAGATTAACAATTACTCTGTAGGGTGGTTTTTATATGTTGAGTGAGATATATTAAGTGAATGTAAAATGCATGGTAAAGGTCTGACCTATAGTGGGTGCTAAATAATCATTTCCTAGTTGATATTCAGGTGGAAAACGGTGGAAGAGACTCCACTTATAGGTTTGGTTGCAATTTAAGGCTATTAGTGACTCTAGGTCAGCCTTGTCTACCATGCAATATTTATAACTCTCAAGAAAGCAAGAATGAAGATTATGGGCGAATCAGGGCATCCTGGAAACCCATGGCAGCCCAAGTTTTTTCCTTGGTTAGAAAATTAAGGCAGCAAGCCCATGGGATCTGTATTATCCCAGGTTGGTGAAGTTAGATTGGCAGTGAATGAAAACAAGGCAAGCTCAGGAAACCACAAGGTTCCCTAAAAGATTAACCATACAAATTTCTGCTCTGGGGGACTTACTAGAGAACATTCTTCTAAAATGTCTTATTCCCTGGGGTTCTCCAGCTGTCTCTCTTTTGTTGTTACTGAAGCAAAAAGAAGAGAAGAAGGAAAATCTCTAAAATCCAAATAAAAATACAGGTTTAAAGCAAGCAAAAAAGAGACTCTTTAACAGTCCCTTTTACTGGCCTGGTAGTTATTTCCATGTACTGTGCTTGAGTTTTAGTAAGACCCATGTCTGTCTGTGGTAAGAAAATGGAGAACTATTGCTTTTATTTATTTATGTCATTTAGTGTCTTCTTATGCTGATCCCGGGACCCAAGTTCCTTACGCTTGAAAGTAAAAATAATAACTTAAGAGCTAGGCATGCTGAGAGGTAGGATGAGCTTTATCAAGTGATGAGACCTCACCATGGTTTGTGGACTGCACATGAAGGTTCACATCACTATCAGCTTGCCCATGCAAAGAGTCCTCAACGGGCATATGGTATTTATTCCCTTCTTGTATCTCCTGGAGGCCTTTAGCAGTTTGTTTCTCATTTGTATTTGATCATCTTAGGACTGGTGTCACTGGGTCATAACCTGGAGAATGCCAGAGCTAGAAGTTCCGTGTGATCAATTACTGTCCGTCCTGTGTGTCTATAGGCAAATAAATAAACCCAGAGGAATGAAGTAACAGTTGAGATGACTTTAGCTAGTTTCAGACTAAATCCAGAGTAGAAACGTGAGCTCTTGAATCTCAGTCCAGTGGTCTATTAAAATGTGGACAGAAGTGCTGGGCCTGTCAGAGATGAGAGGCCATTGTTCTTGCCACAAAGTAGTTGCTTCTTCATTCAGTAAAGGAGCTGTAGGTGGGTAATGATGATGAAAATGCTGCAAATGTTGTCTAGGTTGCATTCAACTCCAAGGGACAGATTGAGCATTTACAGTGAATGAAGGTATTAAGACACTGGTGGACTAAATAAGGGGAAAGTTGAAAAAGAATATGCCTCCTGCCCTCTGATAGTTCCAATCTAGATGGGGGAATGTACCTCTGACTCTTATACCAGGGAAAGAGTGACATCTGCTTAATGTAAAATTACGTGATGGGAATGATCAGTCACTGTGCAATCTAAGAATTCATGCAGAGAATGGCAAAACGATGCTACAGATATAAAGATCATGCAGTGGAAGGGAGTCTGGGGAGGCTTTTCGGAGGAGATGGCATTTTCTGTGGAATTTGCATAGGGGCAGGACTTTGGTAAATACGGAGAGAGGAATTTTTCCTTTGGCTGGAAAAATTGGTAAATACCGTCTTTGTCCTTATTATCCGGGTGCTAATGGCATCCAGAAAGAGGTATGTACCGTTTATTGAGGGAAACATCTAGAGGAGAGAAGAGGGGATGATGTGTTAGGGGAATGTGATACAGAGTACAGCAGTACAGCCAATACCCAAGTTGGGACGGGGTTATGATAGAGCGAGATGCTGCTTGCAATGTCTGACAGGAGCCCGCTTCTAGGACATGTTGTATTTGTCTTCTCTTACACTACCAGCAAATAAAACCCTAAGGCCTCAGAACAGAAGAGCGACTCAGATAGGGTTTTGCTTTCAGAAATATACCATCTCAACAGGACATTATGACTTTCTTGGGGGTTAGGCACTTTTGCCTTCATGGGCATCTTCCACCATTAAAAGTTATTTTTAAAAAATGTGTTAAAATTTGTATTTTATGACTGCATTGACATAAGGGTGAACATATTAATACTATACATGAAGAAATTTTCTTTGATCTAAAAGTTCATTTTTAAAAATTCTGATTTCAAAGGAAATTAAACCATTTCCATGGATCCCTAAAAGTTGTGTGAACCCTAAGCATTTTACCTGTGTGCCTTTTGGATAAATTGGCCCTGACTCTAAAAGCAACCTTTGAATTGTTTTGAGGGGCAAGTATGGAAACAGAGACCAAGGAAGAGGTTTTGTTAATGGTCTAAATGAGAGTTGTATCTAACAGTCACAAGTTGTAATGCATGTAGAAACAAAATATTGAGAAAATATTCTGAATTAGTCGTTCACAAAGACAGAAAGAAAATCCAAATTTAATATATCAAAACAAGAATACCTAATGATTTTAATCATCATGAGGCTAAGAATGTCTGCAAAAGAATTTTATGTTACCATCCAAGTTAATATGAACTTTGTGATTTATATTATACTGAGTATCATTCATTACATAAGATTTTAATACTTTTCTGTTTCTCCTACTCAAACTACTCCACTACTTATAAGTATTCAGGTGTGTGCACACAACCATGTTCATTTTTCAATTACAGGGTTATTCTAAGATGTACCTAGATCAAGGTCATCTATTTGACCTCCCAAGGTGCTTTATCTGATTCACTGGGGGCTCACAGTTATCATCTAAGACAGTTACTTCTTCTGATCTGTAGTAAAATCCCCCGCCTATTGCTGCAGGAAGCTCTCTCCTGAGTCAGTCTAGCTTCTTTTTTGTTCCCTTGTGAAATATGTGATTTAGTGTAGAAACCCCACAGACCCTGGGCTCTGCAGCTTCCCTGGTGATGGTGGCTTTGTTGGATAATGATATGCTCACTTTGTTTAGGGAGGCTCTCCCCTCTCATATCACCAGAGGCATATCTTCTATTGCCAGTTCTTAAGCTTTGACTATGTGGCCTCACGGAATAATTCATTGCTGCCATCTGCATTTATTTCTTACTGTCTCTACCTACAGGGTTAAAGATTCCCAATCACACAAAATTTTTAATAAACTCCAGCTTTCCAAATAACATTTAGCTACGTGTGGGGGAGATTATTAATTCATGTTTGACAAGTTATCTGCCCTTGTAAAACTCAGTTGCATTAAAAGAAGAGACCCAAAGCAAGTCTTAACAAATTTAAAGAGATTGAAATCATATCAAATATGTTTTCTGACCACAATGGTATGAAACTAGACATCAGTAACAGTAGGAAAATTGGCTGATTTACAAATATGTGCCAATTAAGCAACACATTCCTGAACAACCCATGAGTCAAAGAAGAAATCAAAAATGAAGTAAAAAATACCTTGAAACAAATGAACATGGAAACAAAACATAGTAAAACTTATGGGAAGCAGCAAAAACAGTTTTAAGAGGGAGGGTAATAGTGATAAATGCCTATATTAAGAAAAAAGAGCTCAAACAAATGATTTAACTTTACACCTCAAGGACTAGAAGAAGAAGAACAAACTAAGCACAAAGTTAGCAGAGGAAAGGAATAATAAATATTAGGGCAGAAATAAATGAAATAGAAATATAATAAAAAAGATGAGTAAAACTGAGGATTTTTTTTCAGAAAGATAAAATTGGCCAAGCTTTAGCTTGACTAACCAAAAAGAAGGAGTGAAGACTCAAATAAAATTATAATTGAAAGAAGACACATTATAACTGATACCATAGAAATCAAAGGATCATACAAGACTACCATGAACAACAATACATCAACAAATTGGATGAACTAGAAGAAATGGATACATTCCTAGAAACATACAACCTACCAAGACTGAATTGTGAAGAAATAGAAAATCTGAACAGAAAAATAACAAGTAATGAGATTTAATCAGTAATCAAAAATCTCCCAACAAAAAAGGTCCAGGACCAGATGGCTTCTCTGCTGAATTTTATCAAACATTTAAGGAAGAATTAATGCCAATTTTTTTCAAACTCTTCCAAAAAATCAAAGAGGGGGAATACTCTTGAACTTATTAGAGAGAGACCATGCATGCGAGCAGGGAGAGAGGGAAGAGAGGGAAGGAGAAGAAGAGGGAAAGAATCCCAAGCAGACTCTGTGCTGAGCATGCAGCTGACATGGGGCTCATTCTGACGACCCCTAGATCATGACCTGACTTGAAACCAAGAGTCTAACACTCAAATGACTGAGCCACTCAGGCACCCCAAAACTAAAAAGCTTCTGCACAGCAAAAGGCACAATCAATAGAGTGCAGAGAGTACCTATGGAGTGGGAGAAGATATTTGTAAACCACACATATGATAAGGAGTTAATATCCAAAATATATTAGAAACTCAAAAAACTCAGGAACAAAAATCAATAAATAAATATCCTGATTTAAAAATGGGCAAAGGATGGGGCACATGGGTGTTTCAGTCGTTAAGCGTCTGACTCTTAGTTTCAGCTCAGGTCATGATCTCAGGGTCCTGAAATCCAGCTCCTCACTGGGCTCCGTGCTCAGCAGGGAGTCCGCTTGAGATTCTCTTTCTCCCTCTCCCTTTGGTCCTCTCCCTATTTTTGCTCTCTCTCAAATAAGTAAATATTTTTTTAAAAAATGGGCAAAGGACTTTGAATAAACATTTCTCAAAAGAAGATAAACAGATGGACAAAAAAATGTCCACAGCACTAATTATCAGGAATGCAATTCAAAACGAACAAGATATCACTTCAAACCTGTAGAATGACTATTAACAAAAGGACAAAAGATCGCCAGAGTTGGTGAGGATATGGGGGAAAGGGACCCCTTGTACACTGTTGGTACATTGTTGAATGTAAATTGGTATAGCCATATGCAAACCAATATGGACATTCCTAAATAATTAAAAGGAGAATTACCATATGATTCGGTAATCCCTCTTCTGGGTATATAGTCAAAGGAAATCAGATTCTTTTTTTTTTTTTTTCTAAGATTTTATTTATTTATTCGACAGGATAGAGACAGCCAGCTAGAGAGGGAACACAAGCAGGGGGAGTGGGAGAGGAAGAAGCAGGCTCATAGCAGAGGAGCCTGATGTGGGGCTCGATCCCACAATGCCGGGATCACGCCCTGAGCCGAAGGCAGACGCTTAACCGCTGTGCCACCCAGGCACCCCAGGAAATCAGATTCTTGAACAGATATCTATATTCCCATGTTCGCTGCAATATTATTCACAATGGCCAAGGTATGGAAGCATCCTAAGTTCCTGTCCACAGATGAATGGATAAAGAAAATGTGATATATAGATATAGATATATATGTATCTATATATCACATTATCATTATATATAGATATAGATATCTCTCTATATAAAGGACATTACATATGTAATATTATGTAACATTATATTATATACATTATATAAAATTATATATATATTTATATAAAGGAACATTGATATCACATTGTATATATCTATATCTATATATATAAAGGAACATTATTCTGCTTTAAAAAAGAAGGAAATCTTGCCATTTACCACCACATTGATGAACCTGGAGGGCATATGCTAATTGAAATAAGCCAAATACTACAGGACAAATACTGGAGACAAATACTATGTGATCTCACTTATATGCAGAATTTTAAAAAGTCAAACTCATAAGAGCAGAGAGTGCGGTTGCCAGGGACTGAGGGGTGGGGGCAATTGGGAGCTGTTGTTCCAAGGGTACAAAATCTCAGTTATAGAGGATGTGTAAGTTTCAGAGAGCTAATGTACAGCATGGTGACTACAGTTAATTGTACTGTATTATATACTTGAAATTTGCAAAGAGAGTAAATCTTAAGTATACTCACCATATACACACACAAAAAGGTAACTATGTGAGGTGATGGATATGTTAATTAACCTGACTGTGGTGATCATTTCACAAAACATCACTTTGTACACCTTAAAAATGCACAGTTTAAATATATGAAAATAGAAATTTTTGTCAATTATACCTCAATAAAGCTGAGGAAAGAAAGAAAAGACGAGGCTGGAATTTAGCTCTAAAATAGAACATGTATACTCCCCCCAATTCCATTCAATGAAAAAAAGAATTTATGTCATCCTCTAAAATATCCTAACATATATTTTATATAATAGTCCATTTGGACAGTAATACATGTATATAATTTTGAAGTGAACAAATGTACATACTCTTGGGGCACCAGTTAAATTCTTTTTACCGAGGGACTGCACAGTTAAGATGATGAGACCTTTAATTTGGGGGATTATTACTTTTTTGACTTCTTTCACTAGTCCTAAGGCATTAGCAATCTTTCAGCCAAAGGAATTTCCTCATTGTCCCTTGCAAACGCCATGATTTTTTTCAACTTCTGCAATCTTACCTTTCTGGCTCTTCATATTTTGAAGGTCTTACAACTTTGTCTCTGTCTCTCCAGAGACCCATGCAAAGATTTTGGAGATCTGTGCAAAGATTTCTTCATCCCTGCTTCATTCTCTGGACACTCCAACCTCTAACTCCGACTGTTCTTCTCTTGGCCACTCATCCAAGAATTTCCAGTCACGCATCCAACATCTCTTATGTTGATCTCTTTGTCTTGAGGTTTTCCATGAGTCTTTGCCATCCCAACTTGATTCTAAGATCCTGAGGACAAGGTCTGTGCCTTTTATTTCCCAGAACGCCCGTCTGTGGTAGTTACAGGGATGGCCATAATGGGAATTGGGGATGACGATGATGTCTAGTCCTCTGAACTTTAGTATACTAAACTTCAGCGAGGTAGGTATTAGCCATTGTTTGGCAAAACCACTGAGTCATGTTTTCCTGTGATGGTAGGTGCTCAACACGGAAGCTGACAGGGTGGATCCTTACGTAGGGTGCGATAACGTGGCATAGTAGAAATAACATCGGTTTTTTCTATAAAGAACCAGGTTCAAATCCCAGCTCCACTATTCACAAATTTTGGGTAAGTCTCTTAAATCCTCTCAGTCTCTTTCTTTATTTGTAAAACAGAAATAGATCCAAGCATGCAATAAATATCAAATATCATGTAAGTAAATCCCACAGTAGGTGTTCGGAGTATCATAGGTGTGATAATGACATAATGACCTGCTGGGTACACACTGATAGCTTAGTAAGCCCTGTCTGTTCCATCACTGATTACCTGAAGTGTCAGGGCCTCACACAACCTACCCGGTTCTGACTAGCCAGGCCTATTTCAGGTTTTTAAAGGATTTATGTGCTTGCTACCAACAGACTAAGATTCCACTCACAGTTCTGTTCTAGCCCAAGTCCCCCAAAGGACTGTGACATATCCCCCTCAGCTCTGTCACCTCCTTACCTCTCACCTGGAGGCTCCTTTCCTTTCCCTGATCTTGCTGAGAGAATGGTTAATGAAGAGGAAGTCTCAGATCCTTGTGTCATTGTTCTTTATTTTTGTATTTTGTTTTGTTTTGCTTCATTTTTGCACCTGAGAACAAGCAGAGGGCCTAGGTTTTCTCCAGGCATCATGGAATGAGCAGGATTTAATTACTGCTGAAGGGCTGGTACAAAAGGTTATCCAACAGTGTGCGATCTTATTTGGCATTGAACTTTGAAGCTGAGAATTATGGATTGTGGAACAAGATACAACCGTCTGCTGCTGTCTCAGAGCTGGGAATATAGAATTTGGAGGAAACTGGGTTAGAGCTGATGGGACCTCTCAGGGAGGTCAGAAAGAAACTAACTAGCCATCCATAAAGCTGTCGGAGCAGTTATTTGAAGGAAAAGGCCGAGGCTTCTCTTCCATGTTTCTAAAAACTTCAAATAAAAATAGACAATTCTGCATTGACATAGATATGAAATGAGCAGCAATTGAGGGCATCAAATTCAGAAATGAAACTGAGGTAACCTGTCATTGCTCTGAGGAAAAAGTGTGAAATTGGTAGCCACGGCCCAAGCTGGGGAGATGCTGAACGAGGGGAGAATTTTTCTTTCAGACTTATCTAAAGCCACAAGAGAAATGGCATGACCAGGGAGTGAAGGAAAGAAAGGAGTCCTGACACCATTGTTACAAATGCAGGGCCAAGCCTGGAGCCAAGTGTCCATCATTCCTTCAGTTTTACCTTGAAGAGGCAGAGCTGGGCTGCCTGCTGACGTTGGAGAATTGCACCTCTCATGTTCCTTTGCTAACTGTCAGACTGCTTGGCATTTTGTGATATGGCATCCAGAAACCTAGGCAGGGTCTTGATAAAATTGGGAAGTGTGCATATAGGCCCTCTCTCTGGATGAGCATTATTCTCCAATCTTCTGCTCTTCCCGGGTATCCAATCTATTTAATATTCGTGCAAGTCTGCATTGGGTTTGAGGCAAGCTGTTAATTATCTAACCTACTTCAAGTCTGCAAAGTTTCATACCCCTAGAGCCTTTGCAGTGTCTAGAATAGTGGTAGATAAAGCAAGGTAGTTGAACTACATAGACCCTCTGACTTCTTGAGTTTTGCTACTGGCCAATTGACCTTGGGAAGGTTACTCAAAAACAGAGCTTACTCTCTCCTCTCCAACTGTCATCTGTATCCACTATAGTGCTCCAATGGGATTATCAGGCTTGCCCCAGCCTCTTAGTCTAGTTTATAAGTACTTTCCATGGCAGGAATCTCACTTTCCCTAGAGTACTGCCCATCTTTGAACAGGTCTGACTATTATAAAGGTTTCCCTGCTAATAGAGTAAAAAATTTGCAAATCTACTGATTCATCAGGCCCACACAAAGAGTTGCTGTTACTTTCATCAAATTGTAACATTTTCTTGGATGCTCATTTTTAACAAAAACATATCCATTTGGCTACAAGGATGACCTTTTCTGCCTCCTTACCCCTCTATGCTGGAAGTCTTCATTTCCTGATGCCTGCTGCTAATATAAGACACATGTTGAAATGTTTATGCTAATTAGGCTTTGATTGGAATCTCAGAAACAAGTTAAAATGACAAGTTTTATCCCATTGATGAATTAATTAATGAAACGAAATTGCTGTTATGCTGTTTGAAATCGGCTCTCTGATTTTTGCAAAAGACAGGAGGATTTTCTACTCTAAAACCCAGTAGTTTTTAGGCAGAAAGGCGTGAAGGAGTTATATGTTTTGAGGTCGAAGTGCTGAGGGATAAAAAGGGACCATTCTTTTGGTGAATAAGTGACTAGCAATGGTGGATTATAAGAGCAGGCATTCATTCATGTGACTGTGTGTATGAGTGAGAAGGACGTATTGAAAGAGCAGGTAGAGGGATCAGTGGCCTATGTCTGTGGTTCTAATAAGATGAAATTTTCCCAACTGAGTCCTATTTGGAAAGTTCAACTCTTAAATGATGTCTCAGTATGTATTATGGTTTTCCAGAGAAACAGCACCAGTAGGATATGTGTTTATATCTCCTATTGATCATCAGTAGGATTGAATACCAATAGGATGGAAATATATATATCTCTATATATCTCCTATTGAGGAATTGCCTTGCACAAATATGGAGGTTGAAAAGTGACATGTAAGCTGGAGAGTCAGGAAATGTGGTGGCGCAATTCTGGTCTCAGTCTGAAGGCCTGAGAACAAGGAGGACTACTGTTATAAATCTCAGTCCAAGGAGAAAAGACAGGTGTCCCAGCTCAAGCAGGCAGGCGGGAAGCAAAAAAGGCAAATTCTTCCTTTCTCTGCTTTTTTGTTTTATTCAGGCCCTTAAGGGATCAGTTGCTCATCCACATGGGGAAGGGTAATCTACTCTCTGGAGTCCACGTTCAAATGCTAACCTCATCCGGAATCACCCTTACAGACGCACCCAGAGAGAACGCTTCATCTGGGTACCCGTTGGCCCTACCAAGTTGACACATAGAATAAACTATCACAAAGTGTGTCCTGAATAACATGTTGGTGAGGTCAGTCATTGTTCACAATGCACCAGGGCCCTGAAAGAAGCCCACTTTTTAAATAAAACTTCAAAATAAATATATATTTTTTCTCTCAAGAAAGTAAACATGAAATAGCCTAGCTATCCGGGGAATTAGTTTTTTTTTTTTTTTTTTTTTCATATGAATCATTTGGCCATCAGAATCTAAAAGCTCACTTATGATGAGCAATGGGCACATTGATACCAGAGAGTAACCTAGTTAGTTTAATAACCCCACACGGCAGAGCATCCTAAAAAGGGCAAGGGGCTTATCCCAGATCACACATTCTGCCTCTGGGTGAAATGAGACAAAATGCGTATTTCTTCACCTGGTGTAGGCTTTTTCTACTGTTTTGATTATGTGAAACAAGGCATTGTAATAATGTCAGAAAAAAAAATAATCATTCAAGGAAATTGAAGTCCAAAGACAAAACATGAATTGCCTGAGGCCACCCAACAGATTATGATAGACACAGACTGTATGCCAGGGCATTTACCAAAGCCATAATGAGTAAATTCAGACTTGGTTTCTATTGGCCTGTCTAGTCTCTGAGTTAATGTTAAAATGAGTTTTAAAATAAATGTCCCCAATACATGACAGTGTGTTTCTACGTTCACAAGTCATGCATTTCACTTTGGTCAATCAGGCTGAAGAAACACACTTTTGTCCTCCATGACTGTGATTTAGATAGAACTTGTATTTGAGTGGTAATTCCTGGTGTTGCAAGTCCTGAGATTGCAGAATTCTTTAACAGATTCATTAATGTTCTTTCTTCACAAGGAAAATAACCAGAGCTTAACATAGTTTAATTCCAATGAGCATGTAATTTGGATTTAGGATATGCATGTCATTATGCTTGGTGCTGGCTAAAGTACAAAGATGAGTAAGTTCTGGACCTTTTATTCTTTAGCTGACTCTGTATTTAAGGGAGCAAATGTGTTTTTTTAAAAAAAGTAATTTTGGTACAAAGCAGAATGAATGGCATTCTCCTGGAGAGGTACATGCGATGGGCTGTGGAACCTGCTAATTAAGAACAATTTAATGGGGTAGGGGTATCTGAAAAGTTGCATGAAACAATTAGTATTTATGTAAAGCTTAAAAAATTAATGAGATTTTTGATTGAAGAAAAGGGAAAGACAGCCATTCTGAGCCATAGGAACAGCACGGAAAAGGATCTATGTGCGAGGACAGGAAAGGCATTATGGGTGAAGGACAAGTAACTCGTCAAGACTTAAGAGACTGTGAGATGCAGACACATACAGCCGTATTTACTTGTGTAGTCTAGATTTAAGCTTATAATCTACTTGAATTGCCAACGTGTACCTATGGAGGTCCAGTAATGACACATTCTTTGTGTAATGAGCAGTTACTATCTAGGATTGAGAATGAGCTCAGCATGAATTTAGTCATGTCTCCTCCCTGTCCTAAGATGACATGGAGCCTGTGGCTGCAACACAATGGTGATAAATATAAGAGAGGCTCACATTGCTCCTGCAACATGCTTTCAGGTAGCCGTGCTAGTTTCATTGTATTAAAGGAATGGATAAATTTAGCCTAGACCTATAATTTAAATGACTGGCAATTCACTAACTATTTAAGTGCATTTGGCAGAAAACATATTTATTTTCTGGCTTTAAACTGCAATAGAGTCTTTATAATTCACACCAGATTTGGAACCTGTTCAGAAACACTTAGTTAAATTAATGAGATATTACCTACTACTGTTTTTCAATAGCATCAGTCATGCTACCCAGTGGAAGTTGTGTTTTTGGAGACCCTGTTAGATCCAAATCCAACTCAGGGATGTGTTTGTCTAATTGATAAGAATGGCACTTGATTGATTCGAGCAATTTTCTCTGAGAACTCTCCATAACACATGCTTGCTGTATTTGTTGTAAGTTGGTGTCGTGTGTGTAGTTGGTAGGTGCCAGGATTTGTCCACTCATTGACCTCTTCTCAGGCTTACTCCCCACACTGCCCACCTACCTTACATACTTTTCTTTTGCACATGAACAGAAATAGGACCTCAGCAGACATTGAGTAAACCTGATATCATTCTAATAACAATAGTCATATTATTAGTGTCCAATGGGTTTTCATTGCTACGGGATCAATATTTTACATGCCCTTCTCATAGCATTGCAGAATTTCCTTCTAAGCAGGTTAGCAATTGTATCAGACTCAGCTACACTGTTAGACTCCCGGTCCGGGCAGTTTTGCTTCCCAAGACAAGCCTTCAGCATGAAACACAACTGTAACAATATTCCACTCAATATTTTTATATGTAAATATTCTTCACATGCCATTCAAAAAAATAAGGATAATGATATAATTTGGAAATATAATACCAGATTTGCAATAGTCATCATTCATTGTAAAACATTCTTCTTGTATTAGAAAGAAATAAATGCTAACTATAAAGATGACATCTTAGATTTTCCCTACTCCACTCTGTCCTGTAATATCAGAAAGTATCCATACAAAAATTTGTCAAACTCAATGACAACTTTCTCGCTCACAGCTAAAGAGCAACTCTAAGTTTGAAATATTATGATTGGTTATAAGAACAAGTGTCATTTTGTTTTTGCTGATATCTCTAATATCAGGAAAAGGTTTTCTTCTCCAAAAGCCCTTTGATGACAGTAACAAACTTTTACATCCTGTATCCAGGAAGAGAATATTTTGATGAAGAAGAAAGGAGAATGGAGGGGGTGGATCAGTGTAACTTGTTGAGGGGCAAGATAATGGGTTCACGTAGAAGTGAAATCCTAAATCTGCCATCTCTCACTCCTCAAACCCTGTCAAAGGCTTTGGCCCAGCAGGTATTCATGGAAACATCATGGGGTGCATATAAAGTTCAAGGCCTAGATTTCCTTAGTTGCATTTCTAGCTTTGAGCCTGCTGGCTGCTGGAACAGGGAAGTGGAAGATAGTCAGGAGCACACGCTGCTCAGCACAGGTCCCACTGGGTATAACAGAAAGTCGGAGCACAGCCTCAAGATCCCGGTTAATGAAGGAGTAGTTTCTGCTAGGTCCCGAAGGGGTCACAAGAAAAAGGGGGGCTTGCACTAGGGACAGAGATCTTTGATTCAAGATTGGATGAAAGACCATCATTTTCTATATAAGTGCCCCCCCAATGCCCCCACAGATTCCATAGCACACATTCTATTTTCAATCTAGTGCAATAAGGCAGGACGATTTTTGTAATCATTAGGAAGAAATTTTGAATTAAGCTTTTATTCTGTTTTCTTTTGCTCTTGAAACCAAACTTCTGCCCAATTTGTCAATTCCAAAGAAAAAGACAACTAATCCCTCTAATAGAAATCATCAGGATTTCTTAAACATAAAAATGAATAAGAGAGGGGGGGAAAGGATTTCTGCATGAAAGTTAATTTTATGATATTGCAGCATAAATTGTGACCTGGCAGTTCCTTCTGCAGTTTAATAGAACTGGCAGCAGGCACCATGACTTAAGCAGACTCTGTATAATGAGAAGCAAAGACAAATCGGTGTGAAGGACAGGGAGAAGGGCATTACTGCTTCCCTCCTGGAAGATTAAAAATAGTAAAATATTGCAACCAGAATTTATCTAAAAAGAGATACTATCTCAGAAAGAGGGGGGAAAAAAGATTTTAAGAGACCGCCATAGCACAGTGTCTGATGAACAGAGCCAGAGAGCCTGGTGCTGGCATTTGAAAGAAGTCTGTGAGGGTTGACCATTCTCCTAAAGACCTGGTGGCAGGTAATTTCTGACATTATAATTTTGAAATGGGACAATTTTCTAAAGCATAATTAGAGTAAAATGAGTATATTACTCCTTCTGCACAGTGAAATGCAGGCGAGAGGCTTGGGTGTACTAAATAAATGAGAGAATTTATTGTTACAGGACAAGAGTCAGTCTGCACTGTCAACCAGGCGGGTGACTTCCTCAGAGTGCTGTCCTGAGGAGCCCAAGCACGTGCGACAGGCCTGCTCTGAGCTCCATATCCACAGGAGCTATATCAGAGCAATTTCCAAAATTACACAGGGCATGCAGCTTCTAAATCTCCTAGCAGAACAGCCATATTATCCTGAGGACTTGCAATAACAGGAATTATATGCAATTTTCTGATAATGACTCCATTAATGTGAGTCACTGCTGACAATACAATTTGTTAAACATTGCTGGATTCCTAAATCTTACATTCCGTCACTCTGAAATCCATCTTTACCAGCACTGCCATCATTACAATGGTTGTCATCATCGTCATCGTAAGCATCAGCATCATCAGAATAGCTATGGATGTGTTTGGGTTCCCCAATATGATCTTTTCTTAATGTCACTAACATTTCATTCATTCATTCATTCATTCATTCATTCATTCATTTTAGAAGGGGGGAGGGGCAGGGGGCGAGAGAATCTTAAGCAGGCTCCATGCCCAGTGTGGAGCCTGACTCAGGGCTCCATCTCACAACCCTAAGACCATGACCTGAGCTGAAATCAAGAGTCAGCTGCTTAACCGACTGAGCCACCCACCTGCCCCTCACTAACATTTTAAAGGGGAAGACAAAACATGTCTTTATCTGTTCAGGTATCAGTTTTGTAGTCGATGTGTTTGATTCCTTCTTTGGGAAACTAGGATCCCAAATTAATTAAATTTGGACCAGATATAGCTTAACTTTAAATTGTCCTTTATATCAAGGGAAACTGCCTTGGCAATCAGGTGCTTCAAACGAGCGCCTGTAAATACCCATTATTGTACATCCTAATACACCCGGACGTAGAGTGGAACCTGCGGCTCATGGTCTATCTGATTTACTAATTGGGAGCAGCAAGTGCACCTAGTGTTTTGAACCTGAATTAATTAACCAAAACTGATTAAATTGTCTTTGAGCTATTCAAGGGAGTGACACCAAAGGCGGAATTGAATGAGGAAAGGACTATTTAATCACAAAGGTCAGCTTTTTTATGTAGCAGATCATTAAAGAGTCTTCAAAGGTGGAAAGAAACTAACAAAACAGCCTAAGCTTCCCCCACAAATATGTAGCCTGCTTTTCCTTCAACCAGCTTTCCTTCCTGTGATAAGGGCTTCTCCCAGGACACATGCCTTTGTCTAAAGAATTCCAGTTTTACCTACCAAATTCGTGCATTCAACAGGGTTTTTTGTTCTGTGCCTGAAACTACCTCTTGAGCTTTATTCCCTCATTAAGCCTGAAGCCACCGCCAACTAAAGGCCTTCCTGACATTCTGTACTACTGCTCTTGTCTCCTCTCTGGCCGTATTGCCTCTGCTTCCTCCTCCTTCCAGCTCAACATGAAGAGTAAGTCAAAGGAACACAAGGAAGTATTTTTACTTCATTATTGCCTTGCTAAAGAAAATTCCATAGTTCTCTCATTGCCTGGTGAACACAATTATAACCTCCTTCTCCAGCTTCCAGGGCTTGCTGGAAGCTGGATTCAGAGACAAAACGTATCATACTGACGTGGGACATGCTTGCTTTGCTCAGATGAGACCAGGCCCTTCCTGTCCCTCTGACACTTTTGATTTCTTATCTGTTTCTCCATACCCTCCCCCACCCCCACTCCCTGCAAGTAACACACACACACAGAATGTTACACTCCGACCTTTGTCTGCAGGAAACAACTGATGCTTTGGAGAGATAAAGAAGGAGGGACAAGGGAAGGAAGATGAATCATTCCTTCTTTCCTTAGGGGTTTGCTTCTTTTTCATTCTAAACCATCGTATTGTCTTTCTCATAAATACCTGAATGAGGGGGTTAGGTCTCCACACAAATGTATTTGGGAAATTGAGTTTAAAATTGTGTTTTCTTTTCTTTTTCTTCCTTTTTTTTTTTTAGAATCCACTTGAGAAATAGCCCTTTAAAGAATATCTCTGGATGTTTTATAAAACTTCGATAGAAAAGATCTATTATGTTCTTCAATAGCATTCATATGTTTTAAAAACCTGACCTAAGTGTATCCCTTCATTTGTTTATAAGTCTCTTTTAATGACCCTTTATCTTGTTGTTTAACATATTTCTCTTTTGATCCAACGGCTAGAAAGTTTAGCTCAGATTTTATTCTCATTTTCAGTAGCTTCTATCCCACAGTTTTTAAAACAATTACCTCCCAAATCAACCCCATTTCTTTCCTTCCCTAGCTCTTATTATTATGACCTAGTTTAAACATTTTGCATTGTGTTTGTACCCCTGTAATCCGTCCCAGGTTGTTTCCTGTAGTCTCTGAAAGGGATCCAGATGATAAATAAAGCCACACACTGGTGTTTGCTTTCTTCTTGATTGCAGATCATTGTTGTCTTGGTGACTTCTCTTGAAAAACCCAGTGTGGGCTCCCTGAAAAACAATGAAAATAATGGAGGCTTCTTTAAGTAAAAGGTGCTCTGGTTCACAAGGCCTCCCACCTCCCCAGGACTTTGCCTTCTTTGGTTACCCCCATTCTCCCCTGTGGCACCAGCCTTTCTCCCTTTCCTGGATCTTTTCCCTCAGCGTGCAAACGTGCAGTCACCCCCCCACCCCCCACTCCCCCGTGACAATACTGCCAGTCTGGCCACTACCCAGTTGCTCCTGATTCCCTTCCATGGCCTTGGAGGCTATTATTGCATGTTCCGGGTCCTCTTCTTCATTCCCAGCACTATTACCTCTCCCTAATATGGCTTCCACCACATCTCCACAGAATGGTTCTTGCGTGGTAACTAGTGATTTCTACACGAGAAGAATTCTTCCCTATCTTCACTTTACTCAACTTCTCATTGTTTATCTGCTCTTGAAATATTCGCCGCTCCTAGTTCTTCTGACAAAAATTTCCTGTGGGTTTCTTACCACCTCACTGGACACTCCTCTGGGCCTCTTTTGCTGGCTCTTCTTCCTCTGTCTTCAAATGTTGGGTTTTTTGTGTTTCTGTCCTGGACCCTCTTATCTTCACTCTCTGCACCCTCTTCTTAAATCATTTAAAGAATTGTCGTGTATGTATTTAGCATGGATACTGATGAATTTCAAATGTACATCTCCTCCTCAGATCGCAAGTCTGAACTTCCGGCATATATATTTAACTGTCTTCTTTTAAATCTCTCTCTCCGAGTTGTCTCATAAATATCTCAGAGTTAACATGCCCACAATAAAACAATTGATTATTGAACATCTCGATGGCAATCTCCTTTACCATTTTATTCATTTCCATAAACAGTAACTTGTCACTTATAACCAGATACTCAAGCCGTACCACTCTAAGTCTGGCTTGATCTCTTCTTTTTCCTCATCACCCATATTTATTCCATCAATAAGTCCTATTAATTACTTTTAAAATATGTCTTGACTCTATTCACAACTCTGTATTTTCACTGTCAATTTGTCTAACATTATTAAACCCAAGATGTATGATTTATGTTTTTTCTTCTCTGCACTCACCTGTACTCTACACCATCCCTTGGCTGGGATAGAGTCAGTTTCTTGTTTATTGCTTCAACTAGTGCCCTCCCTTGCCATCCACTGTTTCTGATAGAAACTGTGCATACCATTCTATGTCTGAAATTCTGTGGTGGCTCCCCGTAGCACCTAAGAGAAAACAAAATGCTTTTCCATACCACACAAGACTATTATCTGACCCCTCCCTCTGCTCCAACCTCATTTAGTACCCATCCTCCTCTCTCTACTGAGGGCCAGGAAGTCATTCATTAAGTATCTAAAATATATCACAACCGGTCTTATATATTCAAAGTTTTTGCTAATGCAAAGGTTATTTTTATCTGCTTATGGTTTCCTTCTCTGTACTTTCCAGATTGGAAACCTTTCTTGCCCTTTAGAAGTAATCTTAAATATCACTTCATCCAAGAGGCCTTCCATGACTACCTTACAGAAAATGAATTCTTTTCAGTACCAGCCTCTCAGACTCATTTTTTTCTGTTGTCTATGCTACTTTTTACAATGCGTATTATTTTTGTTTGTTTATTTACATTTTATCTGTCTCCCTAAATTGAATGTAAGCTCCAAGAGCTTAGAAATAGTGGCTAGCTTATGCTTCTATGTTTGCCTGGCAATTCTCCCTTAGTATCAGGGAATGAATGGATGAATGGATGGAGTGGGTAAATTAATTACAAGACAAGGTTTCCTCCTCATCACATTGCTACTCCAACTTGTACTTCCCATTGTCCCAAAGGAAATCATGGTTAAGACTTTGCTATGTGTCCTTTCACATTTCTACTTGAGTCATTATTTTCAGAGTCATGTCTTTATGGAATGTTGTATTCTTCCTCTCCAGTAATCCACGTCCTCTTCATTATTCAATAATTACTTCAATTTCTAACTCTCCTTGGAGACTTCTTGATTCATTCTCTCCAATGTGTATTCTTCTTGTTTTGAATTTCTATCTCCTGATTAAAGTATCACATACTGGCTCACTGAACAAATAACCCCCAGCTCCTGATCACCTACGCACCCAAGCCTTGTGTTAGCAATTTGATTATATTATTTCATATAGTTTTCTCAAAATTCCTCAGATATATTTCCCATTTTATAGATGCAAACATTGAGACTGAGCATCATAACCCCAAGCTGGAAACAACCCAAATGTCTGTCAATATGTTAACGGATAAACAAAATGTGTTATGTTCATATAATGGAATGCTACTCAACAATGAAAAGGAAAGAAATGGTGATGCACACAGTAATATTGATGAATTTCAAAAATCAGTATGCTGACTGAAAGAAGACTGGTGCCAAAAAATACATAAGAGTGTATTTATTAAAAATTCTAGAAAATATAAATTGATCTATAGGTATTGAAAGTAGGCCAGTGGTTGTTTGGAGTCAGGGGGAAGGATGAATTGAAAAGAAGCACGAGGAAATTCTGGGGGGAGATGGGAATGTTCTGTATCTTGGTTGTGACATTTGTTTTGTTGGTATGTGAGTCACTGATTGCACAGGTGTATATATCTGTTAAAACTCATCAGAGTTTACCCTTGTAATGGGTGCAGTCTATCTATAAATCATATGTCAATAAGGTTGTTTAAAAGAAACCTTGAAGCTTTGAGAGTCTGAATAAGTTGATTAAAGTTTCATAGCTTCGTAACAGACTTAGAACCACAAATCTCATGCTCTTAGCTGCTCTGGATTACCACCTTGAAATTATTTATTATTATGTGGTATAATTACATTTTTACTTGAAAATTTCCTTCACTGTTTGACATAAGAAAATGTAAACTAAACTATAAACTTATTTAAGCAATGTGAACATAGATCACATTCATATCCTGAGGCAGCCTACATTATGCTAAATGCATGGTAGATGCATGTGTGTGATACGAATAAGCTAATTGATTCCTAAACCACGTATTTGACTAGCTTATTGATGAGTGATTGGATTACTTTTTCCAAATATGGGCATTATAATATCTCATGTTCCACATGTGACCTCTATTAAGAATTGGTCTGGTTTCCTTCCTCTTTTTTTTTTTTTTTTAGATTTTATTTATTTATTTGCCAGAGAGAGAGCATGAGAGAGAGAGAGAGTGAGAGTACAAGCAGGGGGGATCAGCAGGCAGAGGGAGAAGCAGGCTGCCTGCTGAGCAAGGAGCCAGATGCAGAACTCGATCCCAGGACCCTAGGATCACAACCCAAGCCGAAGGCAGATGCCCAACCGACTGAGCCACCCAGGTGTCCCTAGTTTCCTTCTTCTTGAATCTGGGTGGATTTGTGACAGTTTCAACCAAAAGAGTACTGTAGAAATGATGCTATGTGACTTCTAAGGCTTCCTCATAAGAAATGATGTAGTTTCTTCCTTGTCTCCTGAAATATTTACACTTGGAGTTTCAACCTGTCATGGAAGAAGTTCCTCAGCACTGAGGTTGCTTGGCGGTGAAGAAGGCAAACCACACTGAAAGGTCATGTTTAGGCATACTGATCAGCATTCCAGTTATTCAAGTCATCCCAGGCAAGGTATCAGCCATATGAGTAAACAGATCTTCAGGTGATTCTGGTCCCCAGTGGTCGCATTACTCCCACCTTTGTGTTTTCCCATCAGAGGCCCCACATGTGGTGGTGCACAGATCAATCATTGTCATAGAGCTCTGTCCTAATTCCTGTCCTACAAAACCTGTGCCTGTTAGAAACAATTATTTTAACAGCTATGTTAATTACTATAAACTTAGAATATAAAATTAGTACCAAAAGTGGGGTTCTGCTATTGTAAAAACTTACAATGTATGGTATTGGCTTTGGAACAGGGGACTTGGTATAAACTGAAAGGTCTTTTAATGCTAGTTATGCAAGTTAGCATATTAGCTAAAGGAAGGAGGAACTTAAGGAGACTTTCATAAAATCTAGCAGAGCTTCAGAAAAATTGGAAGTCAAGGCTGTCAGGACAAGAAGGAAATTGTTATTGGAGGGTAGAAAAATAAAGGGACCCTTGTTATGTAGTGGCAGAAATTTTGCAAAACTATCATCTGTGTTGATGTGAAAAATATAATATTTATCTATATTAACGGATGGAATTGGCTAAGGAAATTTTCAGGTAGTTTTTGAAAGTAACTACTGATTTCGTTTAGCTGTGTATAAGAAGATACAGAGAGGAGAGAGAGAAGCGAGCAAAAAAAAAAAAAAACCCAAAAAACAAAAACCCCCACAAAGTTTATAGGAAATATAAAGGAGCTAGGACTTGTTGGGCTCAAAAACAGAACTATTTTTCACCCTATGTCTCACTCACAGTAAGTTTTTGTTTGTTTACTTGTTTGTTAGTTTTTAATAGACTTTATTTTTTAAAGCAGTTTTAAGATCACAGCAAAATTTAGTGGCAGGTACAGGTATTTCCCATATACTCATGGCCCCTTGCATGTATACCTTCCCCTATTATCAGCATCCACCACTACAGTCGTATTTTTGTTACAATTAATGAACCTATGTTGACACATTATCACTCAGAGTCCATAGTTTACATGAGGGTTCACTCTTGGTGGTGTGCGTCTTATGGATTTGGACAAATGTCTAACGATTTGTGTCCATGATGGTATCAGACATAGTAGTTTTTCAAGTTGTTAAAGTTTTTACTTGCTATTGGGATGGAGCGGTGACTTCTCAGCTTCTTATGTATCAGAACAGAAACAGGACATCCCTGGAGTCCAAAAGTTTTTGGTTTTCAAAGTAAGAAAGGACCTCAGGGAAAAATAAAACTGAGAGGCTATCAGAAGTGTGTCTTAGGATAAAAATGAAGCAAAGATGTAACTGTATGACCCCAGAAAGATTTAAGAAGATGCTTTATAAACATTTTCAATTGTATGAATGGCCTTCTGAGTACCTTTAGGACATCTCTAGCTTAGCCTCTCTTAATAATAAACTCCTGAAGAACCTTAAAGTCATTATACCACAACAACCCAAGGGAAGAAAAGGACTTATCTTTAAGATAATTGTGGTTATGAGTTTTGTTTGACAGAGTGGATTAGAAATTTATACACAGAAAATCTACAATGTTTTTGAGGATAGTTTTGATCGATGTGGACCAAAAGGGACAAAGACAGTAAAAGATGAAAAAGAAGACTTTAGACACCACCCCTCTCAACTTCTCATAGCCAGGAAGCAGGCAGAGAAGTCTACTTGGTTGTAAAAATAGGCTATTTCTGAAAAAAGAAATGTTGACCCAGAGGATGAAACCAAGAATCCAAATGTAGAACTAAGCCAGAGCAGATAACTTCCTGGAAGGAGGACTGTGCCTTGATCAAGGAACTGGGCAACATGCGTCCAGCTGAAGTTCAGAATTGCTTAGAACAAGTGACTCCCATTGAGTGTCTATAGCAATTACCTAGGTCTGCCTGCCATTGTTTTTTGAATGTGAATGCATAGGATCATTTTTTTTTCTTTTTAGTTTATAGTTCTTCAGATTGAGAGCAACAGTCCTAAAAGTACCATATCCAAAATGCCTTATGGCATCTAGACCTGAGTTAAATGACAATATCCTGGAATTTGTAATGGGATGAGAATTGGTGGTCTTGGAGGAGGGGTGTCAAAGATAAACAAAGCCATACATTAATTAAAGTGGTGAAAATAGATTCTGTTCATTCACTACTGACACTGAGGAAGAGAGGTGAGTGAGCCTCATTTCCATGTGTGCAGAGGGGACTGGGTAAGGGATAGTGAAGGAATAAGGAAGGAGAGCTGCAGGCTCAAGTGAACACTTACAAAGGTTGGTCAATGTAAATGAGGTCAGGCCATCTATGTCAGCTAAACTGGCAATTATTGAAGTTAGGATTCTATTGCACAGAGACTGGGAGACTGAGGACTTATCCTCCTGATGGTTACATTTCAAAGGAGCAGTTTTCAGGTCCTTGAGAAAGACACTAGTGAGTTGTAGGGGATACATAGATCTCTCAAAGGAAGAGAGGAAGGGTTTACAATTGTAAACCCTTTATAAGAGGTTGGAGCCTGTCTTCACGTATTTGCTAGATTCTCCTGGCAGCCTCGAGCTTTCTCAGGTCAGCATTTTAATGGAGTGCTGGGGTCATCCTAGGGACACAGCCTTATGCCACTAGAAGCCATGCTAGAGTTTGGTACTTAGTGCACAGGTTTGAATGGAGTCATGCTGTGCTGAGGGTTCTCCAGTTCTCCAGGGGTGAGTATATTTTATATGTTAGAAGATTATAAATAATTTATAGCCAGAAGTCAGACCGTCAATTTTAAAACATAGCCTGCAAATTCTCTGATACTCGACTATCAATAAAGGGGTATAATTGCCCTTCTTTTGAATGTGGGATAGCTTGTGACTGACTGATAGGATATTTCAGAAGTGATGCTATGGACTTCCAAGGCCAAGTCATAAAAATCTTTGTCCACTGGAGCAGCCAAACTTGGAGACCTAATCTTCCATGTTAGAAGAATGTGGGCTATTATTTCCAGAAGAATGGAAGGTTGAATAGATTAGAAGACTGTAGGATGATTACTAGTTACCACTAATGGACCAGTTGAGGTACAGGTCATTCAACTAATATTGGTAGAATGAATGAAAGCTGATTAAATAAATGGATTAATGAATAGATCTCTTCATAGTGGATAATGCTGTGTCTGAATTAGAACAACATTAGAATTAAATATAAGTAATTAATGATAAATTCCTGAATACTACATTTAAAACACGGCAAGATAATGGATCTTAAGTTATATAATGGTCATGTTAGGAACTCTAAAGCTATTTGAAAGTTTTCTACTGAAAAGGAAAAAGGTCATGAACAAAATAGAATGGTTTTGACTCATGGTCATTATCATCCTATGAATACTTGTTTTGAGTATTAACTCAGTTTTACTATGCACTTGTGTACCAAGTCTTGTGAAGAGAGTATTTTCATGCATCATACACCTAAATGGCAGGTATTATTAGAATCCCACTATATAGATGAGAAAAATCATTAATTTGCCCAAGGAGAGGACTGGGGTTTAAGACAGGTTTTAGTAGGTCTTTCCTATGACTTTTAGAAAGTGTTTTCTTTCAAAACATTCCACATTCTGTTTTTTAAGTATAGCAGTTATTTTAACAAGTGAATAAATTAACTTTGGGAACTTGCATCCTAAAACACAGTTAATTAAACTTTACTCAGACAGCTGAACAGTCTTCTCCCTGGACACCTTCATGTCTTTGCCCAATTGTCACCTTCCGATGGGATTTTCCTGGAACACACCATTTGAATTGTATCCCACATTCTTGTTCTTGCTTAACCTGATCTAATTTTTTCCACAGCACAGATCACTTTTTAACATAGTATATCATTTACTTATGTTTATTGCATGTGTCCCACCCCTAGAACATAAAGTTTAGGAGATCAAGTGTTTGTATCTATTTTATTTGCTGATATGAACTTAGAACTTTTAGAATAGTGCCTGAGACATAGCAGGTGTTTAGTACAGATTTGCTGGAAGGATGAAGGTGTGCATGCTACAGCACATGCTGTGTCTAAAATGGTGATCAAAGGGACAAAACCCCTGCTTGAGGGGATTTACCCTGCAGCAGGAGAAAATGAGCGAAGATTTTGCCTTACGTTTCAGTGGGTTAATTCAGCTTAGCCAACTCTCCCTTATTTAGGGGCTAGTAGTTCTTAATTCCTTCATCCCCTCTTTGTCTAGCTTTTCTCTACTTAGTCCAGTTTTTCACTCATCTCCTCCATAATATCTTTAAAAAATAGTAAGTAATAAATTTGAAAGCAAAATCACTCTTTCAATGAAACCAAAGTATAGAACATGGTACCTCTCAGGGTCTTTTCTCTCTGCACTTTTGCAAACCCTTCATTTATCTTATAACATGTACTATGGCTTAAATCCACATTTGCCAGAATCCATTCCTTGCCCTCTTGGTACTCACTCACCCACCTTCAAGTTTCATCAGACCTTAATGGATCTATGCTGACTGCTAGGACATTTGTCTGTCCACTACCCCATTTTTCACTATTATAGTAATGTTTAGCGAGGGGTACTATTTCCAACTCTTAGATATCACCTTCAGGCAGCAATAAACAGTGTAAATAATCCAGGAAACAAGATGTGTCTGGTTTACCCCAAATATATAAATGCTTATTTCCTTTTGGAGCAAACTGATAATATGAACATTTCAGAGTATGTCAAGTTGGTACAAGAGAATATCCACTTGGGAAGATAAAATTGGAGATGGAGGTCAGTTAGACTCAGGACATTTTAAGAACAACAAGTAAAGTTTTCAGTATAAATTATGACCTCAATTTCTGTAAGACCTTCCGAAATATAAAAGCTGATAGGAGTAAAGTTTTGTTAGTCAACCAGAATGCCAGATGCATGGATGCTTGCTCTGCCATGCACACACGCACACACCGTCACAAAGGAAAACAGCATACACACACATATGATAATGAGATTATGGAAGACACTTGTTCTTTACTTATTAGAATTTTTAAAAACCCCTTTAACTAGTGAGGAGAGTGCAGAACTGTCAGAGATGGAAATAGTTGACTCAGATCCTGGAGAGTGGGTTGAAGGTACAGTTTCACAATAAGAATTGTATTCTTAGTGAATTGTATCAGATTGTATTAATATATTTCTATTTTAGTTATTATTTATCCTACATTATCCAGTTTTGATTCTGATCTCTCTCACTGTCATCCTGGTTTGTGTTTATGTTATGCACTATTTTTATAGTACGTTCTATTTATTATACTTGTACAGCATGCTTAAGGACGACTTTCCCTTCCTTCATTTTCACATTCTCATCTGATTATCTTTTCCAAATAAAAATGAAATTTGCTCTATCCACTCATGAAAAACAAAACAAAAATGAGTAAGTTAAAATACCTATAGGATTTTAATGGGACAGTGCTCAAATACTTCAAATACAAATAGTAAATTAGAGAAACCTCTAATCTATATTAATGATTAACAAGCTTACCTGAGAAAAATGCATTCCAATACAAATCGTTTGGTAAGATTTAACCACTATTGACAGCAAAAATGAATCTTAAAAATATGCACTACTTATATTAAGTAATGATGTATGTTAAATCATGAATCATTTTTGTTTTACCAGTAGGATAAACTCCTAGGCGTTCCTTTTGGAAATAGACACATAAGAATCATCTCTCATCTCACCACCCTTATTTAATTATTTTAAAAAATTTTACTTGTTGGAGTAGAACATGGGAAACTAATGAGGATAAATATTATAGGAAGATTTAAGTAGCACAACATGTACAATGACTATAAAAGAATAAGTTAGAGTATATGGATTTTGTAAGGGGTTTAGTTTATCAAGACATTTATAAGATACAAAGCAGTACTCTGTTGTAAAAAAAAAAAGGAGATTGATACTTCATTGACACAAGCAACACAAATGTAAAGCACATGAAGTGGTCTTAATAAGAGACACATGACAACCATATAAATGCCACAGTGAGGCAGAGCTGCAAATAACCCAAAACCTACCTGCGTGGAACAGTCCTGCTATTTAATGTAAAAAGGAAGTATATAGTATCTTTGTATTTTGCCTGGGATCCCTGATGCAAATGAGCCAGACAACACTTAGGTCACATAATTATGATTGTTAATTTTATACCTTTTGTTCTTTCTCCCTTTCTTAAGAATATGTATTATTCACAAGTCAGACATCACAGTCTTCTCTCCATGACTTAATGTTTGGCATTTTCCTTTCTTTATTCTTTCCATTGTTTTTCTGCATTTCTTATTGTACTTTTTGATGCTTCCAATGATTATCCTAATTGTTCTATTGCATATTTTTTATTTGTAGAAATGCACTGCTTTCTTTTGTTGAATAGTGTCAATGCCCCCTTTTTTATTTTTAAATGTATTTCAGAGGATCTTGAAAGTCTTTTTTGTACATAGTGTGGAAAATCTTTTCAAGTGAAGTTCAGCTCTGATCTGTTCTTGAATTATTGTTCTTTTGGCTACAAAATGTTTTCTCATTCCCAAATTGATATTTGCTTTAAGTTTTAATTTGCACATATATCTTTAGGTATACAGACAGTCCCTGACTTGTGACAGTTCAACTTAGGATTTTTTGACTTTACGATGGTGTGAAATTGATATACATTCAGTAGAAACTGTACTTTGAATTTTGAGCTTGGATCTTTTCCCAGGCTGGTGATACGTGGTATGATCCTCTCTCATGATGGGGGGCGGTGGCAGCAGCCGCAGCCCCCAGTCAGGCACACGTTCATGTGGGCGAATCATTCAGCACCCACACAACTCTTCTGTTCTTTTCTTTCGGTATAGTATTCCATAAATTCCATGAGATAGTCAATACTTTATCATAAATTAGGCTTTGTGTTAGATGACTGTGTCCAACTGCAGGTCAATGGAAGAATTCTGAGCCTGTAAGAGGCAGATTAGGCTAAACTGTGATATTTGGTAGGCTAGATGTATCAAATGCATTTTTGACTTAATGGTGTTTTTAACTTACAATAGGTTTATCAGGACATAACTCCAATGTAAGTCGAGGTAGATCTGTACTCTGTTATTTTCTAATGTGTTCATTTTTTTTTTGTATCGGGGATGCTGATGCTAGTGCAGTTCAGTAATAGGCTGCTGATATTTCAGAAATCCTTTATTAATCTTTTCCAGATTTTCTTAAGCCCTCTTCTAACCAAGACAGCATCCCTTTGGTAGGGAATTTGAGCTCACTGCTGAGACTATCACTCAAGCTACAGCCACAGGACCTCTAATGATAAATTCACTATTAGGTTCATCAGGAGATGGCTGGACAATCGGCACACAATGAAGCTTCCAGCTAAAAAAAGCAGGCTATAAATAATTCATTAACCAGATATACTTTTAAAAATTATGCAAGTTAAAATTCAAGAATATTTGAATGATAATACTAGCAAATTCAATGACAATCGTTTTGTTAAAAAAAAACTCAAGTCACATAGGAAAAATAAGAGAGAGAGAAAAGAAAGATTAAAAACAAGTTTTAGAGGTGCCTAACAAAACTGAGCAGAATGTACAAATAAGAACAAAACACAAAATCCGTTATCAGATCTGATGAATATAAAAATAGAAATCTCAGATTTGGAAAACAAATATGGCTTTGAATGCAGGAACGGTGCCAGGAGAATACTAGCATGCCAATTAAGAAAACAATGTGTTTCTGGAATGTGACCAAAATAAGATACCCAAACCCAAATGGATTTAAACAAGAGATAAGAGATGGTGATATTGTCCTGCATCTTCATAGCATTCTGTAATTACAATTTCTGGGTAATATTTTTAAGGAAAATAAGCAATAATTAGTGGGTAGTATATAAACGTATACTAACAAGGAATCCTAATTAGGACATGCTATTTAATTTCATCAAAATTATTACCATTTTTGCCCTAATGAATTACTGTACTCAGCCCAGATGGTTCCCTCAGAAATAGAAGGGAACAGATAAAGAGAAATAAAATAAATCCACTTTTATGGACATCAATTCACTAACATAAGTAAAGCGAACACATATACAAATAAAAGATGCCAAGAGTTCTGAACCTCCTATCTTTCAGGAACAGTTGTAGGATATATCATAATTAGATTACGTTAACTTCAACCTTTATAAACCTTTTTTTAATCTCTATACTTTTTTTTTTTTTTTAATTTCTATCACAAAAGCCAAGGAACTTGAGCCTGGCATACTGGACTAGCCTGACACTAAAGTGATAGGGATCGATAGAAACAACCAGCAAAGAATGTTTTGCACCCTCCTCAGGACAGTGTTTCCAGTAATAACAGCTCCGAGTTTACCGGAGGGCAGTTACCTGAGGCATACATTTTAGAATCCCTCCAGATATTTCAATACATTTTAAAGACAGGAGGAAAGTAGAAGGTGGATCATTACATTCACAGAATCCACAGAAAACCAAAGCTCTTCAGATATGGTTTCTTCTGCTATGATTTGAGTTGCTGTGATTGTAGACAAAGCATCTTCTCTTCCTTGCATCCCACTCCGTTGCCTGGAATGGCACACAGGTTGTGCAAAATGGTGTGTGTGTGTCCTACAAGTTTACTGAATTAACTAGATACTTCGGAATCTATATTTTATACTTCTGTATGTTTTGTTGTAGACTCAAAGTAAATAAAATACCATGAGTTTTAGCACATGGTTCCAGGTCCTGAAATAAAATACAAAATGTGACCCATTAAACTGGTTGAAACAAATATGGCTTAGGAAATTGGCATATGAACTATGCTGACATGTAAAAATATTTAAAGCATGTTACATGAAAAATATAGATCCCAAATAGCCTATGTCTACTCAGTCTAACTTTGAAATTATTTATGTAAGTATATTAATAGAGACCAGCATAGAGAATTAAGAGAGAAGAATCACTCTTTGGGAAACTACCATGTGCTAAGCACTTTATATGTTATGGTATTATTGTTTAGAATCAGGGAGGCCTGAGTTTGATCTTGGCTCTGCCAGTACTAGCTACATGATCTAAGGAAATTTACTTCATCTCTCTAAATTTCATCATCTATAATATTGTTTTTCAAATTCTGAATATTGCCTAGATGCCAGGTCCTAAGGATGTATCAGTGACCAAAACTAACACAGTTCTACCCCGAGTCACTTTACAGTCTAATGAATAACAAAAATTCAGTCATTAAATTTGCCTGTGGCATACCTATCATATGCCAAATAAAATTCTAGGCAACGATGAAACAGCAATAAGCAGGAAAGAAAAGGCCCATGCTCTCATGGAGCTTACATGCTAGTGGGGGAGAAGAACTTTTCCATATTTTTTTTCATATCATCATTACCTAAACATTCACAGCATTATCATCACCACCCTTTTTGGTTCTCCAGGATTATTTGCTTTTTTTAAGAGAATCACTTTCTGTGAGGGCCTTCGAGTGTCTGAAACAAGAGAAAGATTCCCTGGAAGTGGTGATTATGCCCAGTTGTCCTTGGCCTGTGGAAATATTTTGTCACAATCTGTTTTACTCACTTATGAACTCAATAATAAAGTCTATGCCACGCAAGCAACATAGAAGAAAAATACCCTTCAGTCGAGCACAGTACACCATCTGGAGCATGCAATGCATGGAATTAAAGGTTTTGTGGAGTTTATAGAACATGGTTATAGTAATGGATATTTTTCTCTTCATTCAGTGCATACTCAGTTATTGAAATCTTGAATCATTTAGTGATTGGTTGCTACAAGTAGCACCAATTCAAATTCCTGGATATCCTTTGAAACAGCACTGAGCAAGTTCTAGCAGGGATACAGTGGGATATTAGTACATGGAGGCTAGGTGTAAGAGGTTCCTGTCCCGGGGTCCCTGGCGTCTAATATATTCCTTATCATGCGCACATTTAGGTAAATGTTTGTGGAGACCTTCTTTTTTTTTTTTTTTTTTTTTTAAAGATTTTATTTATTTATTTGACAGAGAGAGAGACAGCCAGTGAGAGAGGGAACACAAGCAGGGGGAGTGGGAGAGGAAGAAGCGGCTCCTAGCGGAGGAGCCTGATGTGGGGCTCGATCCCAGAACGCTGGGATCACGCCCTGAGCCGAAGGCAGACGCTTAACGACTGCGCCACCCAGGCGCCCCTGTGGAGACCTTCTTAAAGTCTCATGGGGACTGTAAGCAAGGACACAGACTGATTGCAATGCAGGATGCTGAGTCCCACAGGGGGAGATCAATGTAAACATAATTTCTGGGGCACAAAGGCCCATCGCCTTCCAAATATCTCTTCCACCTTCTTGCTCATGTTTTAAATTCCAGAGGTTCAACAACTCTAACTAATCTTGACTGAACATGACCTGGAATTTTAATATTTTTTTTTCACAGACTAGCCTTGGCTTTCTGCACAATTCCCTTGGCAGCCGACTTAGAACCCGTTCCTAGTGTTGACTTTACTCCTTTCGTTTGGGTACCGTCAGTTTATACTGTGTTTTCATTCCTATTTGTATAGGCTACTCTACCGTACCTGAGTGACTGACCTCCTTATTTTTATATATATGCTTTTTCCTTACAAAATTAGCTGGCTAGATATAAACCTTAATTTTAATAAATTATTTAATTCTTCTTAATTTTCCAAAAACAATATACACCCACATACTCATTCCCCAAAACTACTTAGTTTAGTGCTAAGAGATTAGGGTTAATCATCTTAGGTAATAGTTTCAAATTTTATTGGGTTCTATAACTGTAATTGAACTGTCTGATTTTTATTCAGTTGATATGTGTTTCTTATGTTTTGCTTTAAATAAGACATGAGATTTGCAATGCTTTTAGGAGAAAAAAACAAAATTATGATTTTTAGCTTATAATTGGTTTGAGGTTTTCTGCATTTAATTTCAATATAACATTGACTTTGTTGGGCCCTCTCTCGGATTTTGTAACTCTTATCAGAGCACAACATTGGAGTTTTCAAGATGGCCTATCAAGCACATCACAGTGTGAACAGATTCAATCAGATTTTTTTGTTTTGTTTTGTTTCTGGAAAGGGACAGGGAAGGAGAAATATAAGGATATTAAGTCCTTATAGGATGAGAGAGAAGCATGCTAAGGAGTGAAGGAGGCACGGACGCTGGAACTGAGGAAGCCAGAGGAGGGACAGGTGTCCTAGGCTTCCCCTATCTGTGAATGGCCAGGACACGTTAAGACTGTGACACCTCATGCTGCTCCTTCTCCTGAAAGTTCCTATCCTTTTCCTTCTTCTTGATTCGGTGCTCTTCATTCTTAAAGATCTGGTTGCAATGTGGCATACTCTTTCAAATCCTCCTTGACTCCCCTTTCTCCTCCAAATAGACTCTATCCTTCAACTGAATTCGTTGAATACAACTGAATGCAATACGATGTTTTCAGTACTCACTGCCATAGAGATAATGCTGTGCTTTACTCAGCTGTGTATGTTTTTACTTCTCCAACTGAAGGAGAGTAGAGATAGAACTAACATCCCTTGAATACTCATTAACTATCAGGCACCGTAACAGTCCCACATTGCATATTGCCCTTGCAAAAGCCTTGTAAGTGAAGGACTTCCATTATATTTTATACCACCCTGCATTTCCTTTATAATCATTTACAAAATATGTTTCTTTGGGAGAGTATTTTAAACCTTTATCTTCTCTGTGAAGCTCCAGGAGAACATGCACTGTGTTTACCTCCTCAGTATCCAGCACAGGGCCAGCACCTAATAACCAATCGATAAATATCTGTTGAGTGAATGAATAGATCAATAAAAAAGTACTTTATGCCTATTTTATAAGTGAGGAAACTCAGTCTCAATAAAAGTAAATAACTCAAGGTCACTTAGCAAGGAGGGGCAGCATTGTGACCAGACTGACAACTATTGATTCCCATTCCAGTCAAATTCCAGCCAAACATCATGGCACTTAACAGTCACAGGGTGAGGGATGGTCATGAAGTTCCTGAAACAGAACAGGGTCAAGGCAAATACTTGTCATCTGTTTCCAGTCACATTAGGAAGACATCACTTCATCATTCATTTCTTCACTCAGAAACTATTTATTGTGCACAGAGCAGCCGACTTCTCTCGATTCTGGTTCCAACCGCTGCTGTTGGTCTAGTGATTTGGCATGATTCCTGATGACAACAGGCATCTCTTTAAATTTGCTGTATCAGAAACTGTTAATTCCCTCTCAGCATCTCTTCTCCCAATTTTCCACGAAACGCGAGGCTGATTTTCTTGGCTGTCTACATGTTTACCAAAGACTGCTTTACCGAAAACCTGCTTGGAATGTAGGTATGGCGTTGAGACCAATATTTGTGAATAAGATGTAAGTAGAAGTGTCACAGGGAACTTCCAGGAAATCCCCTTAGAGAATAGTAGGAGGTGGCATGCTTTTCTTTCTCTCTTCATCCATCCTGATGTGGATGTGGTTTTGCGCTCCAGCATTCGTTTTGAATCACGAGGACAAATGTCTCAAATGGATGCAGCACTAGAAGTAACCTGAGCCCCATAGTAATAATTATACTAACCCTGGCTATCTTTCTCTGAGTTTCTTTTAGTAAAGAGAAAAGTAATTGCAGCCTTGGATAAGCCATTGTTTTCTGGAGGGTTTTTTTTTTTTTTTAACTTGTAGCCAAATATAATTCTAACCGATACCCATTCTAAAACAAATAAAGATGATTAAATATCAGCAAGTCTTCTGATTTTAGGAGACATCAAAAGAGAAATCACATATGACAGTAAAATAAGTTTTTCAAATGGGTGAGCGATTTTAAGGCATGTTTTGCTATAAATAAGACATAATTCATAAAATAAAAAGCTGATGATAAAAGTATTCACCAGGGCACATTTGAAGTATGGGAGGTTTTCATTTCCATTTAAGACCATTTATCCCATCTTTTAGTGTAACATGAATTATGTGTTATAGAAATGCTCTCATAACTAAATATGCAAAAAATAAAGGAAGAGAAAATTTAAAAAAAAGACAAAATTAAAAGTATAGGAAATCGCATTAGATGATTCTCAAGAAATATGGAGTGAAATATTTTCTTTAAATATAAAAGAGAATTGCAGCGTCCAATTTTAAAGAATAATGATGTGTGATTATAAATGCTCTTCTGCACAAGATAAGCATGCTGTTTTGAAGAGATCAAGAGGAATTAACACTTGGATCATTTTTATATTTTCCATTCTCATTGCTTCCAAATTAGAGGCGTGAATGCTTGAGCCTGTACCAGAAGAGATGACCACCCCTCCAACCTCCCCCACTGTCTATAAGGCAGTCCTCGAAGACTGGCTCCTGGGAACAGGCTTGAGCACTCAGGGCCGGTTGTGCCAGTGCCATCTTTTGAAGGCAATTTGCACTGAAGCTAAACCTGAAGTGGCAATACTCAAAAGAAACCGATTTTCCGATTCTCCTGTTTGATTGCCGGCATCCTCAAGGTTTCAAAAACTATCTGCCTGTTTCCTCTCAGCTGCCCACAGGACTCCTGCTGCTGCTGTCTGTTACCCCGACACCCTTCATTTTATGCAGTGTTGTCCTTACTAGGCAGGCGCCTGTGCTCCTCCCACATGCTCACCTGACTCTGTCATCTGACTTCACATCCACCTGGGGAGTTCAGAATATGTGTGACAGCTAAGCTGGAAAGTCCCCTTTGCGAAATTGCTTTCCTGCGGTGATTGTTCTTAAAAATTAAGTTCTAAGTTGATTCAGAAAGTGTTTATGAAGGGCCTACTCTTTGCTGAGTGCTCTATACTGGGACTGGGTGGGATCAGGTCTCTATAATCTAAGCAATCCAAAAAGGGAATTCAAATCTGTCTTAAAAACCGGTTGGCCCAATGTTTAACCCCTTCTATGTTTTTTTGAAATTATGTTTAAATAATGTGAGCCTCTCTTGCCCCACTTTAAAGATGAGAAAATATTCATCAAAGTCTGTAACTTTTTCAGGAAATATCTTTATGAAAAAGGAAGAGAAGTCTCTTCTTTGCAACAAATGTTGAACAGGGAGAAAGAAACGACAGGTATCAATATCCGGAGTGAATGCCTGAGATCACCCCACCTGTTAGTGACTAGATGTGGAAGCAGGGACTAAGACTAACACTGGTCCTGGTCACCAGTTACCTTGGTCTAGGTCTAATAGTGGTCCTCACTGAAGTAAGGGATTCTCTCACCTCCTGAGACCAAGAACTTTTGTTTCTATTCCACTACAAGTTGTAAATATTAAAGGAAGAATAAAATGATTAAACTTAAAGTCTTCCCAATTTAAAAAAAAAAAGAAAGAAAAGGTATTTTTCCACTTTTGTGAGTATAATGCTACTATTTTCAAAATGCTAATTTGCTTTTTCATAGTATACTTAGTAATTAGTGAACAAAACCATAATGTACTGTGGGTATGATTTGTAAAGGCTTAAATGACAGACTCTAAGTAGGATAATTTCAGTCCTGATGTGTTGTTAAGTAACAATATATTCTAAATGAGTAAACTTGAAATAACTAAGCCATTGGGGACTATTGGCCACCTGATAATTAAACTTGATCTAACATGGACATCAAAACCAATTATATGTACTAAACAGAAAGAGACAGGTCAACTCCTCAGAGAGATGAAATGAACTTGGACAGATGGACAGAATGCAAATCATGACGGGTTTCTTAATGAAAAAGCAATGAAATGCAATTTAAAGCCCTATGAAAAATCTGGATAGCTATTCCTAGTGTACAAATTGCTGAAAAACAATTATGTTGAAACAAGATGGATTGCCTTATTTCCAACAACCAGGAAAACCATTTCTCTAGAGAATTTAGATTTTCTAGTTTCTAAGGCAATGAGGTTAAGGGAAAAATTACTTTAATACTTTATTCCTATAAGGTCACCAGGGGTGCTGTAGCAAAGTACCCCAGACTGGGAGCCTTGGCCAACAGAGATTTCCTCAGAGCTGGGGAGACTGGAAGTCCAGGACCAAGGTGTCGGCAGGGTTGGTTTCTTGTGAGACCTCTCTCTTTGGCTTGTACATGGTTGTCTTCTTCCTGGGTCCTCACATGACCTTTTCTGTGTGAGTGCCTGGTGTCTTTTCCTTTCTTCTGAGGATACCAGACATATTGGATTAAGGCGTGACCCTTATGACCTCATTTTACTTGAATTACTTCTTTAAAGATCTTGTCTCCATATACCGTCGCATTCTGAGGTACTGGGCATTGGGACTTCAACATATGAATTTTGGAGGGACACAATTCAGCCCATAACAATATTAAATGCACAAATTATGTGTAGTTTAAAGAACAAAAATATCAAAACATAGAAATGGATTGAGGGGAAATAAATTGCGTACCTTAGCAGGGGGAGTTCCTGATCTGCTGGCAGGGTGACCAACCATCCTACTATGCCCAGTTCCAGCACTGAAAGTCCTATATCTTGGGAAAGTCCTCAAACCAGAATGGTTGGTGACCAGGGTCCTGTGTTGGATACCCCTCAACCACTGTTAAGGGTAGCGATGTGCTTAGTGACTTAAGGAAGCATGGCAGTATGTGAAATAAGATCATTCTTGGGTTCTCAAAAATTTACCAGGAATACAAATTATGCCCCAGTATGAGCATGGTGAAGAATCCAGGAAGGCCTCTAGTCATTGGGAACTTACAACACAGTAGCCGGCAAACCTTTCTCAAATGTCTCTCATTGATGGATTTTATCATCCAAATATAATTTCCTACCTTTCTTCTTAGTTTTTATTCAGGAAGAATACACTTTTTCCAAACTCTAGGACTTATATTTGGAATGACCAAATATGTGGATGACCATCATCCTGCTTTTTGTAGGACAGTCTCTTTTTTATTGTTGTTTCAACACAATTATTATAAGTCTCCCTTCACCCTCAAAAGGTCTTTGTTTATGGGATAAAATATATGGTCACACAACTTATATTGCTCAGAGTTCTTCTGGCCCCGGCTCTTCTCTTCTTCCCTTTTCATAGAGCACACCAGTTCCTCAGCTAGCCATTCACAGACACACAGAGTCTTTGATCCTCCGTGTCAATCTTCTGCTTATGTCTGACTAGAACAGTGGAGGAAGGACTCACAGATTTTGTTTTGGACCCTCCTGCTTGACCAAATTTGATATTGTGATAACACAAGAGAAAGCATCATTTTTCCATCATTGAAGAATAAAGATATAGTAGTAAGCTACAGTTTAGGGGAAAATTAGATAATTTAAAACAGTGCAGAAAAATTAACATGTGTGTGCAAAATATTTTTAATAATCATAGAATCTCAAAGGGCTTCAGGGATCATCTACTTGAATCCTGACTCCTCTCTTCTTTTTGCCAACGGATAAACTGAGGCTTAGAGATAGGAAGTGATTGGTCCTAGGATATAATTTAATTTGATCCAGTTAAAGAAAGATTCATGACCACTGATGAATTAGCTGTTTCTATCACCCAAGTCAGGGTGATAGGAGAATACCTCCTGAGAAGACCTTAATAACAGTTTCCTTAGAACATTCTTCCTGGGCTTCTTTTTTTCTTAAAGATGCATACTAGTTTTCTTAAATATATAGTTTTTTAAGATTTATTTATTTATTTTAGAAAGAGAGCATGTGAGTGGGGGTGGTCAGCAGAGGGAGAGGGAGAAAGAATCTCCAGCAGACTCCCCACTGAGCACAAAGCCTGAAGTGGGGCTCGATCCCATGACCCTGAGACCATGACCTGAGCCAAAACCAGGAGTTGGATGCTTAACCAACTGAGCCACCCAGGCACCCCAGCATACAGTTTTTTAAAATGCAAAACTATTTTGTGCACCTTAGAAAAATTATAAAATAGATGTAAACAAAAGAAACTTTTTAACAAATTATAAATCCACTTATCAGATATAATCACAGAATTATTTCCTTCCACTATGATTTCAGTTTGGAGCATATGAGGTGTGTGTGTGTGCTTGTGTGTCTGTGTGTGGGTGTCTTTATGTTGATGTGTGGATGCATAAATTCATGCTTCCACCTGTATATGTCATGCAAATTGAGAGCAATTTATTTTTTGATATATATTAGCTATATTTTTAAGCCTAAAATATATATCATGAGCATATTTCCAGGCCATTAAATATTTTTTTCTATAATACTATTTTTAATATCACACATTATTCCATTATATGATAGGCCAACATTTATTCAACCACCATGGTGTTACCATGGAAGATTTAATTTGTTTGCTTTTTTTTTTCCTTGCTGTATAGGCAATGTTGCTAGAAGAACCCTTGTAATGGTATTTGTAAATTATTTCTTATATCTGTACCACTCGTCACCTGAAGTGAAAAATTGATAATCGGAACGCTGTACATTCTTAGTCCTTTTAAAAATGTATTGCATATGGCCACTAGAGAAGGTCGTTCCAATTTATATACCTTCAGTGTATGGAAGCATTCCTGGTTTTCTCCAACCCTTGACAACACGGGCAGTTAGCTTTTCTTTGTCTTTGACAGCTTGATAGAGAAAAATAGTGTATTGTGGTTTTAATTTGCATTCATTTTATTATGATTGCATGTGTGCAGTTTTTATATGTTTATAGGTCTTTTGTGAAATGCCTGTTTCTGTTTTTTAAACTTTTTAATCTTTTTGGGGTTATTTATGGTTTTCTTTCTTTTTTTTTTTTAAGATTTTATTTATTTATATATTTGACAGGGAGAGAGACAGGCAGTGAGAGAGGGAACACAAGCAGGGGGCGGGGGGGAGGAAGAAGCAGGCTCTCAGCAGAGGAGCCTGATGCGGGGCTCGATCCCAGAACACTGGGATCATGCCCTGAGCCGAAGGCAGACGCTTAACTACTGAGCCACCCAGGCGCCCCTATTTATGGTTTTCTTAACACTTAACAACAGGTCTTTATAGTAGTATAATAATGTATTTACATAATAACACCTTGGTTTGAATATATGTTATAAATTTTTTTCATGGAAAATAATAATTTTCCATTTCAATTATCTGTTTTTTTAATTTAAAGAAATTTTAAGAAGTTTTATGTTATTATTCTATATTGTTCACTCTATCCTGGCCTGGATATTATAGAAATACTAGTAAATGCATTTTCATTCTTTGATTCATGCATGTTTGCATTTATATATTACTCCAGCTAGAAATTTGCATGTGAGTAGGTACAAGATGGGGATGCTATTTTATTTCTTTTTCTAAATATTGGCTATTTATGTCAATAATGATCATTGAAAAATCCACCTTTTCTTTTACTTGACATGGCTCTTTATGACATTACTTCAGTTACTAAAACACTACAATGCATTTTTACATCAGCTGCTATAAATTTCAGTGTTCTACATGGACTTTTCTTTTTAGAAACGATTTTGGATATTATTTCATGTTCATTGATTCACTTCAGTATACACAATGCGAAATTAAGCAGAATTTTTAATGAATTTGATTAAAAGGAAAAAATAAGTTGGGGTGAGGTAAGATCATTCTGGGGTTTGACCTTTATATAAAGACATCGTATGACTCTCCATTTGGAAAATCTCTGTGTGTGTGGGAGTGTGTGTGTGTGTGTGTGCCCCTGTGTGCATGCACCGTATGCGTGTGCGGGTAGGTGTGTGTATTCCTCAGTAAGCTGCTGAAGGATTCATTGTTGGTTAAGCAACTGATATCCAAAGATATAATACAGTGATTTAAACTATTTTTCAGTTATCTTACATTGGCTACGTTACCAATCATACCTATAAATGCTGAAATTTGGTTTTTAATATTTTCTTCTATTTTTTTTCATATGGGAAATTCATAAAGTTATAGAATAAAATGGAATGGAAAGCACTCTTGTTTTGTTATAGACTTTAAGGTATGTGATTGCCTCTATTCTGATATTTGCTGTTGGTATTAGTTATATATTCTTTATCATATTAATGATCTTCTGTCCTTACTTTATTAAGAGAATTTTTTTAATTCAGAAATGAATTTTGACTTTTATTAAATGTCGTTTAGTCTTCTTCAAGGTGATATTATAGTTCTCCTTATTAAGGTAATGAAGTATATTAAGTTTTAAAACAATTTTGTACCATTCATTTTTGCTTGGAAATAATTTTACAGATTATAGATTTTATTCCATAAAATTTTATTTATAAAATTATATCTGTATTACATTTATGCACCTCTCTATCAAGAAATTATATTATTTCATAAACACGTATACATACACATTTTCAGACTTTGGGAAATTTATACATTTAGGATATTTTCCCAAAACCTAGGCATTTTAATTATCATTCGGAATTATCTGTTTCTTGAAAACTTAGTAGAACATGCTTATAATAATATCAAACAAATTATTGTCTGTTTGATTGACAGTTTTTGTACAAAGTTTTTCATATCAGTAGGAGCACATATCAGGCTAATGTATTCAAATGGCTTAACACAAAAAACATTTAGCGATCATTTCAGTCACGATGTAATGCAGCGTGTTGGGGTTGGTTCATTCAGAGTCCTATGTTTCTTCCATTCTGTGTTTTTGTCCTCTGTGTCCTCAGAGCTACTACGTTAAGCTAGCTCCTAGGGAGACAGACACCTGCCTGTGGGAGGTTATTATGGGCCATGCTGCAAGTGATTCACACCCTCTCTGCTCATTTCTGTGTGATCAGAAAAAAGAGCATAGATATTTATAAGCACTAATGTTCTCTGTCAAATGTACTAATTTTAATCATTTATATTTTCCAGGAAATAGTGTAATTCTTTAAGATGTTTAGAGGTATTAGCAGATAGTTGTATGGATTATTTTTTCATTTGCTATTGTCTATGGTTAAATCCTTTTCTTATGTTCCTTAGTCCTGTCTTTTCTTACTTTCGACCTGCTTTTCATTTTCCTTCTATGTGTGCTTCTCTCTCCATGTTCCCTTGTCCCTCCCTCCCTCCTGGTCTGTCTTCTTTCTTTTTCTCCCAGCATTTATTAAGTAAATAACATGTCCCTGACTACAGAAAACAACAAGACTGGCTTATCATGTCTGCCTACACAGTATCTAGCACCGTGCCTCTCTCAATTTAGGCATTCACTAAGTTGTTGAATTGGACTTGAATTGAGCATATCCTGGGTTGCTCTTACAGCCTCACAATTGTTTGTCCTATCTCCAGTAATATCCCCAGTATCCTGCACATACTGCCAGATTCACATTCCTGCAACATAGCCTGATCAACTGTATCCTCCTGCACACAAACATTCCAGAGCTCTCCCTTGCTTCTCAAATTAGGTAGATGCTGCCAGGCTCCTCACCTGCACAAGGGCTCTCTATTCGGAGGTGGTAGGTTTGTTTCTCATTACTCATGCATACTTGCTTTGTGTTTCAACCAACCGCAGACCTCATCTTAATAGTTATATTTTTGCTGTTTTTCAAATTTACAATATGCTGTCATCTTCCTCAAGGGAATTGCTAAGGTGGTTTCTTTGCCTGAAATGTCATTGTGTTTTGGATTCTGCCTCTTATTGGTTTGCTCATTCTTTAAGGACTTACTATGTCTTCCCTGAAACCCACAACTGAATGGACCATCCTTCCTCTTTTTCTCCCAATGGCACATAGCACATTAGAGGAGATTCTAATCAGGGAAGAAATTGACACTAATATCCTCTGTGCCCTGATCATTCAAAGAAGGAGCATACATGTTGCCAGCTCTCTCTGCTATTTATCTGCCTTTTATGTGTCTAGAATAAGCCTAAAGACCGAACCAAAGCATCTATTTGAAGAATAGACTAGAATCTCAGATGAAGCTGATAGAGAGGTGGTTTTTGCAGGACCCAGGGACACAGCTGAGGTTTTAGGAGAAGTACTAAAAATAAGAACATAGGCTCCCATAATTCTTTCTGGGACTTCTGACTCTTAATTCCAAATAAAAAAAAAGAGAGAGTTTAAACCAACTTTTTGATAAAGGGCATCTACTTAACCCAGAAGAAATTTATGATGAGAAAGGCAGCATGGTCACAGACCTCCTTCCTAAATTAAACGGTAATGTCCATTTCTAATAAAAAAAAGGTTTATATTTTATTTATACATGGTATTTCAGTAGATCTAACATAATTTCCAATTTAGATATGGAAAACTCAAAATGTGCAGAAATTACAGCTTAATGCCCGGGGTAAGGAGGAAAGGAATTCACCTTTTTACAATTCAATCAAATGCAGAATAGGAGCAGTTAATAATTGTAGAATATGAATAATCAGATAAGACATTTTCTAGTGAAAACTCATAAATTTCATTTTGGGAGTACATTAAAATTCAGTTAAATTTTAAAATCATAGCATATCTTGAGTCACTGTTGAATAGTTGCTGTATCTATAGAAATCTATTTTAGAAATATGCAAGTACAAATTATAGAATGTCAGCATGCGATTTGATTTTATGTGCTTTTCTACTAATATAAATAATGAAGCATGCTGAGAGCATTCAGATACGTTCAGCTGAGTATAATTAAAATACTGAGGTGTAACATGTTAAAAAAAAGAAACAAATTAAGTACGAAAATGAAGTAGGTAGAAATACTGGCAATTCAAAGCGATAACTATGTTGTGATTACAGTATTGTGAATAGACTAAATCTAATATTTTGGTTTAAATGAAATCAGTGATAGCTGGAAAGTTAATAGAAGCAGTGCCTTTATATTTCCTGTGAATAATGGAGAGGCTTCATTTCAGAAGCACACATTTTTTTGCCATCTCTGGAAATAAGTCTCCATGGTACTCTGAATAAACATTCTCGCCCAAATGGAACAAACTCTCTGATGAAATTGGCCACTGGGGCCTACAACAAATAATTAAAATGGGATTTGGGAATCGGTTGGTGTTTTGCGTCCCACACTTCCTATCGGGTTAGCTGAATGAGGGCAAATCAGTTTCTTCAGACCGTGTAAAAAACACAATTGAACTTCCCTCTGGTCACTGCTAATTACACTGTGGTTGTGACTGCCCACTCCAGGCTGAAGGCAAACTTTTAGGTTTTGTTGTTGTGACCCACCAACTGGACCAACAGGCCAGCTCAGAGTAAGAGGTACTGATACTGTTAAAAGAAAGAGTTCTCTTCTGTCACATGAACCACCACCTACTTTATTCCTCCTCTGTGACGATGAACCTCTGGGTTCCTGAGTAACCTGCTTTGTATTCTCCTACCTTCGGCTTCATCCTGAACTCCTAGGAGTCGATTGGGATTTATGAGAACTGATAGATAAGAAATTGGGAAAAAGAGGATTTCATTTTACATCTACCAGTAAAATATCAAATGTTTAGAGTTTGAAGAAGAAAGCATTGGAGCAAGTGGATCAATCCTCCCCATAGGAGCAGAAGCTACTTTCTACTTACTTCAAATTGGGGCCTACAATTGTAAGGTTGGAGCTAGAATCTTAGTGGTATAAATACAAGACTCCCTGCATTTTGGCCTTGTAAGGTCCACTTATCCCTGGCTCTAAACCCTTCCTCTTCTTTGAGTAATCCTTCTTTTTTCTGAATCATGTCCTTAAGTACCTTCCTGAGAAAGTGTGAATGGGAGGCAGATTTCCTCAGCCCTTATATAGATACATCCCATATTAGAGATAAACAATGCATTCCCCTGTTTATCTAGCAACATTGATTGGACTTGTCTATGGACTGACATTCAACTGCCACTCCACTTGTATTAAACTTCCTTGACTCTACCCATCTTCTTGGAACTTCTAGTGCAAGTGATTCATACACAAAACAATTATATAAAACACGATTTAACAAAATGCCATATACAGAGGAGAACAACATGGATTTTGTCATTATAAACTGTGTGACATTCTGAGCGTCTCATCTGTGTGAGCCTTGGTTTTCTCATCTGTGTTTAGACATAGCTGTAGATAATGTAGAAAATTTTTCTGACAGCCACACAAAATGCAGGTCAACTACTAGCACTATGCCTGGTACGGAGTAGGCAGTCAATAAAAGATAGTTAATATTTTGATCCTGTGATTTGAGATTAACAAAGGGGGCATCCAACTTCCCTTCATATCATGAAGTTTCCTCCACTCTCTTTTTTTTTTTTTAAATGATTTTTTATTATATTATGTTAGTCACCATACAGTACATCCCCGGTTTCTGATGTAAGGCTCGATGATTCATTAGTTGTGTATAACACCCAGTGCACCATGCAATACGTGCCCTCCTTACTACCCATCACCAGCCTATCCCATTCCCCCACACTTCCTCCACTCTCTGATCTAGCTTCTTTTGGTTAAATGGAATCTATGCATGATTTTTAAAAATTCCTTGACTATCCAGTTAAATTTAAAATTTAAAACAAAGCTTCCCTGGATGGATAAATTGGAAAACACTGAATACTGATTATCTTGAAATAATCACCTTTACCTTTGTTTACTCAGTGCTCCAAACATATTGACAAGGGAACACATTTGTGTGTGTGTGCACAACATCTATTAACAAACTGCATGTGGGATGTTAAACCTCGTGACACCGCACGTATAGAATCACCTGGTTCATATGCAATAGGAGCCTAATAAAGAACAGTTGAATCTGTGCATGAAAGAAAGATGCTTTTCTTACCCTCTATCTGGGCTGCTGATGCAGAATGTCTTCTATGCTTCAACCATTGAAATCTTACCTATTCTTCTTCCCAGATTGAGTGCAATGCATTTGCCTTCAGAGAAAGGAATTTCTCCTCCACTGCATTACAGAATATACTATCAGTACCCTGCCATTTAATGTTTGTTTTGTTCTATAATTGTCTGTGTATGAGTCATGATAATGGCAGCTCCATGGAATAGAGGAGCACCTTTGTCATTGGTTTTATCATTCTAACAAAACCTGGCACAGATCTGGAAGAAATCTGCCATGGAGGATCCGCACCTTTTTATCTCGTTCTTCTGTGTGTGCTGTACTTTCCTCTTAGCATCCACGGACTTATTGCCCAAAAAGACACTCAAAGACCCCTCACATCAGTAGAACAAAACAGCAAGTGAAATTACCCAATTTCTGCAGAACTCATAAACATCCTGAATGTAGGTCACACTCACTGCCTGATGTGCTGTGTGTGTCATGTTCCAACAAAGCAGCTGCCGCGAGTAGCCAAACTCCCGGAAAGGAGCCCAGCCCCAAAAAGAGCAGCCATTTGGAAACACATTTTCATTGACAATTTGGGGAAGTTGGGCATTCACTTAAGAAAAAGCCACAATTCTGTAAGAAATGAGCAATTTATGCACATTATAATCAAATTTATTTTTATATCCAGCTACTCCTACATGTGGCATAATTCAGTCTGGGAAATCATGCTAATTAGTTAGAAATTCATTACATTGTAAGTCTTGTAGCATATGCAAATGCTGTTTCAAGTGTTCTCACCTCCATAATGCATGTGCTTTTATTAGAATGCATTCCCGATGTGGGCAGTTTGTCGGTGAACCAGGCTCTAAAGTGCATTGGACGGGAAAACATTGTCACAATACCAGTTGATAGCATAACTTTTCATGCACTTTTTAATGCATTATGCTTTAAAACATAAGAACAATTCCACTTGTCAGGATAGTGTCCAGAGCAGCAAACTCTCCAAATAAAGTAATAATGATGATAGTGATGTGCTAAGTTCTAATGGTCAATAAGATGTGCATCTTTGCTGAACTCAACACCTGAGCCTGCCCTTCACAGACAGTGAGGAAGAGAAGTGACCCCCAGACTAGGAGTACAAAGGCAGGGTTCCACAGGCAAAGGCACTAATTGTGGGTCACACTGGTCAAGTTGCTAAACTTATAGATGCTATTCTTCTTCCACTTCTTCTTCTGCTGTAACTAGAAACAGTATAACCCACTTTGTCTTCCTCACAGAGCTGTTGTGAATTTAAACTAAGATCAAGATGTAGTTTTTAATTTAAAAAATTGCTCCAGTGGGTTACTCTTAGATTATTAAAAATATTTCCTAGCCCCATTAAAAAGTAAAGCTAATCATAAAAATCTCTTTAAGGACATCATAAACTGTACATTAATTGTATTTTAAGATAACTGATCAATAACAAAGTCTAATGGAGGAACTCTACTGGTAAAATAACTACCTGATAAAAGATTTTCTGATGAATTAGGGCCTTGGGATCCAGAAGTTAACAGGCTGGAAGGGTGAATTTGGTGAAATTCACATTTTAGATCCACATTAACAACAATAACAAAAAAAAAAAAAAAAAACATTCCAAGGAAATGAAGATGTACGCCCTTCTCTTCCCTCCCCAAATACCACCACTGTCCCTTGCAGTTTCCCCATCTTCCTGTAAGCCCAGTCCCAGTGACTGGTACCACACCACCACCTAGCAGAAGCCATAAACCAGAAACTCAGGTTGATCTTTGCCCTTCCTATCTGCCTTTCTGTCCAGTCTAGCAGAATATCCCATTAATTCTGTACCCTAAACATCTTTAAAATCTATCCCCTCACCTGTGCCTTTTTGTTGTTGTTGTTTTTCAAGTACACTCCATGCCCAGTGTGGAGCCCAATGTGGGGCTTTAACTCATGACCTAAGGTCAAGACCTGAGCTCAGATCAAGAGTCAGATGCTTAACTGACTGAGCCACCCAGGTGCCCATCCTGTGCCCTTTTATATTTCCTCAGGCCACGGTCCTTTTTCCTCAAGAAGTCTTTTATCACCTCCTAATGGGTTTCTGCCTCTCTTGCAGTTCCACTCACAACCAGTCCATCAATGCCATCAATGGTTTTCTAAAATGCAATTTAATTTTAAATTGCTTTTAAATTTTAAGTGTTTTAAATGGCTCCAAGGAGCCTCTACATAAAGTACCCCTGTGAATTGTCCCTATATGCTTCTCTAACTCTTTCTCTTTCTGAACAGGCTCCAGGTATGATCCCATAATGGCTTCCCTGGATTTACCAAAGTGTCCATGCTCTCTCACACTTTAAGGCTTTTGCGTAACTTAATTCTGACTAAAATGGATTCAGTCATCTCTAATCTGGTCAGCTTCTTCTTTTTCTTTCAGTTTTCTGCTAAAATGTTCATTATTCTGAGTAGCATGTCTTTTTCTCATCAATACTTAGTTGACTTTTCTGGTATACTGGGCTCAGTCTTTCAGGAGACTGGCAGCTTTTAGGGAAGATGGTATCTCTTTCCCTACCATTCTTTTCCCAGAGCTGGTTATGAGTAGGTATTTATTTTCTTGATGAAAATTTATTTTCTTGACTAAAAGGAGTGAATAAAGAGGATGATCTCAATTAAATAATAAACTTAAATCCTTTTCAGAATGCTCCTTCAGTCTCCTCAGGAAGCTCAGTGATGTCAATGGGAACTTTCAGAATATAATAACACCAGTTCTTTAGAAAATACTGTGAATTCACTTGTACAGTGAGAAAGACCTCTGAAAATAAGGCTCAGGTGTTACATCTGTTACCTGGGGTCTGAGGCCCCATCTGTGGAAACAATGTGAAAGAGAAAAAAAGGAATCCCTCACTACCCCTCCTTGCCCTGCAGGTATATTCACCACTATCTTCAAAACAAACAAACATACAAAATACTATCACTTATAATGTCTTTTTTTAATTGAACAGTCCAAGGATGATCTGTGAATTCTAGGATTTTAATAATAAAATAATTAAGAATTAAAGCATGAGAGGTGTCCTTCTGATCCAATTGAGGAGTGTATAATAAGTCATTATTCCTTTCCATCTTCATAATCTTTGACCTTTGAGAATATAGGCAATCTGGACATCACAAAGAACCTGTCCTGCAGGACTTAATTAAGCCCTGCAAAGTCCATTAGAGATAACCATTTTCTGGGCTCATGTCTTGGTTTTGCTGTTGAGTCCTGAGAGTTTGTACACTCTTACTGTCAGATACTCAGGGTGGATGCTGGCTTGGTTGAGAGAAACAAAACAAATGAAAACACTGTTGCCCATGTATATCTACCTTTTCTTGGTTAATTCAGGCCAACTCTGGCTGACAACTTGTGTTTCTTCCAGTTTATTCAATCAAGAAGAATTACAGGTGACTATAGCTGGTGACCCATGACATGCACAGTGTAAATGTGCGTGTGATTATAGATCAGAGATAATAATTGCTTAAGAAGGAATTAGCATCAGAGCCCACCAGTTAGGATTCGTTTCTGCAGATGACTACGTACTGAAAATTAGCCATTTATTCTATGTTTCAAGACTACAGCAAAGGGTCTTTCAAACCCTCAGATTATTCTCTTATTTGCTGAATAGATCCTGAAATCCCTCTTTTGTGAGGAGGAAGGAGAGAGACTCTCCGTCAGTGCAGATCATAGGCAGGAACTTGCTCAAGAGAACTCACCAACTCCACTCACTACACTAATGATGCTCCTTTCCAAGAGTAACTTTTGGGATGGCAAGGGGTCAGGAGCATGAGGACTATGGGAAATGTCAGAGAGAGAGGAAGGGCTCAGAGAGGAGGTTCTGGTAGCTGACAACACATCTCCTGTTTGTGTTCCTTCAGGCTTTGGAATATGGAATCTAACTATTAGCCAGCATGCACTTACCTTGTCTGTAGGGCAACCAGGTCTACACTGTACTCAGTTCTGAGCAAGGTGCAGAGAGAGGCATGAAAAAGAATGCATGATGCACATGCCCTCTGCCCTGTGAGGCTTGCAGTCTTTCTGAGTGCACAACACTCTAAGCAGCAAGACGGCACCGAAAGACTAAACAGTATGTTATCTGTTTCCCTATTCATTTATTTGACACATGTTCATTGAGACTCTTCTGAGTAGGAAGTACTTTACTGGGAGCTAGTGCAGAAAGTGAATGCAGATACAAAGAAAAACATGAGTGTTCCGTTTAGAAGGGAGGCAACTGGGAGGATACATATCAAAGTCAGGGATTTGGAGAGCTGTTGGTTAGGAAAGGAAGCCAGGAATAAGAAAGCACTCTAATATAGGTGGAGGATAAGCTTGGAAATCTTGCCCCTTCCTGCTGACCACTTGGGTTGGGCCATTGTGATATCAGACCCTTAGTTGATTACTCTGAAAATGAAAAATATGTGTGTGTGTCTGTGTCTGTGTGTGTGTATGTGTGTGTGTGTGTGTGTGTTTAGGCTTTGTGAGCATTCAATGAACTGTTGCATAGTTTACAACATAGTAATGTCCTTGGTGCATGATTTGGGATATGAAAATTGTAGGTATATCTGAATCTTACCATCAAAGTCATTGTAATCTACTTGGGACAACAGCTGATTACTTAAAAGCACAGGGAGTGAAGGAAGGGCTGGAGAGCATCAGGGCTCATTATCAAGAGTGATGATTATGGGTGATCAGCACAATGTTATCACAAACAGATTGGCCTCTGTCAAGAAAATGCTAGAAGGAAAGGCAGGGAAACCTCTATGGCTCTGAGTCCATCCATATAGGCAGATTCTAAAATCTTAGAATAGGGCTTGTTTTCATCATGTCAGCACCCCCACCCCCGCCACCTTTTTTGGGCTTGATTTAGATTTTAGATAATTTCGAGGTAGTTTTGGGGGGAAAATAGTATTTCTTTTCCCACCCTGAATATGCAACGCCTTGACCCAACTCAGGTGGCCTGAGCCATAAAAAATGTGTATCAAGCTTTGGATAACAAACGCTGCTGCACAAAGATGCTGTGTGGAAAAAAAAATGAGACAAAAGTGTTCTCAGCACCTGTGGCTGCTTTAAAGCTCAACACATAAACAGAGTATTAGAAAATATCATTATGTCTTTTTTCCTTGTCCTCCTCCTCTCTGTCTCTCTCCTTTTCCTCCCTCCCTTCATTTCTCCCTCTTAGCAGAAGGGTATTTAAAGTCTATGTAAATTCCAAAACCAGAAACATCTATTATCAGCTATGTTCCATACTGTTTGGGCACACCTTAAACAAAGCTGAATATATAAACATATTAATTCATGAAACAAATCCATTAATAGGAGTCATTTGCATATTAGAGCTATCCTTATATATGCAAAGGAGAGTCTGTGAGATTGCCTATAATAGGAAGTTTTCCCAGCACATATAAAATGTGAGTTCCTTTTTGGTAATTTCTACGTATCTTTTTAGGAAGACATCTGTTGTGTGAAAAAAGACACACCTGCATATACAATTTCAAATGCCAATGTAATAAGCACTTACGAATTACTGATGAAAGAGAAAATGTATTCTAGGCCACCATATTTCCAGTCTTTCATTCTTGTTATCAGAAGAATCTTTAATAAAACGCTTTACATTCAGTATCACTTCACAAGTCAGTTTCCTATTGTTTTAGGAAGCAGGACAGTTTTCCAGTTTTCAGCTCAGAAGTGAATGATTCAATGTGACTTGTCCTCACCACAACTGTACATTATCATAAAACTATTATTCAAATGCCCTGAACAAAGGTTCCTAATCTTCAACAAATGGCATACACCTAACTGCCATTTTTGACATCTTAAGGAATTAATCAAGATTTCATAGGTGTCTAAAGATGCATAGGTAGAATGGTTTTTTAAAGTTTCCTTTTTAGTCAGAAGTAAATTGCTGACTCCTCACTTCTAACTTCCAAGAAAATTTGCAAACGGAACAGTAAGTGCATGCCTTAAAGTCTAAAGACTTATCTTGGAATATGAAATGGTTGCAGAAGAAAGAAGTAATTACTTTGTGCAGATAACTCCATTGGATAATCCTAGGTGGTTGATCTGGAGTTATGCTAAGATAGAAGAATTGGGCTCTGTTAGGGAAATTATAAAATGAATTTAAGAAGAAATAATAAGAAAGGCTATTTTGGAGTTTAAAAATAATGAGTTTGATCCGAACATAAAGTTTTGGATGTTAGAACTTGAATCCTTGAGGCATGGATCAAGTCAATTAAAATTTGCAGATGATGGAGTAATTTTAGGTAAAAATGATGAAGGAATCAGATTTCTCTTTTGGGACAGGCAGCATAGCATCTGCCTGAATCCCCGTGATGACTATTTCATTTTCTTTGATTTCTGGGTCTTCCCAGATGATGTCTCTGGATACCTGGAACACTTGTCCCTGTCCTCTTCACATGCCTGATTCCTTTAAGTGGCTAAGAATATATTTCTGCCTCCTACCACCTCCAACCATGATTAGGTCAGAGTCCATGTAATGGGCCCCAGAATATCCCATGTTTCCCTTCCTCAGCACTTTATTCACTTAAAATTACATAAGAACTTATTTGTAATTAATGACACTGTTTTAGATATCTGCTTTCACTGTGGACAAGGGCTGTGCTTGTCAAGGACATCACCACAAACTCAGCACCTGGCACAGGGGTACCTTATAGAGACATATGCAACTTTGCTCTTTAACCAATTGGAGGAAATTCAAAATTAGTTACACACATACACTTATTTGAAGAGGGTATTTTTCAAGGTCAGTGATCTCTTGGCCTCTCACCACTCTTATTGGGAAACATTGGTAGTAATACCCATTTAGCCATCACGGAGAACGTATATGTAAATTATAAGGTCCTAGCTATCCAGGCTTTCGGGTTAAAAATAATATCAGGTACATTCACATCGAGACTTCATTCCATCCACCATTGAGCTGATCAGGTGAGGAGGCACTTTTCCCAGTCGTGCTGATTTGATGTGGGAAGCCACTCCACTAGAGCATCTCTCCCTTAGGAGAGGCACATGTGGTAGGCACAGTGCCTGGAGAGAACACTTGAGTACTTGCTCTGCTGTGAAATTCCCCTTTCTCGGCCTTTGGCTTGTCTTTTGCTATGCATGAAGCTGCATTTTAAAGTTATACCAAGAGATAATGTTCCCTAGATAGCAGCATAATCTGGGGATCATTTTCCATTAATGGTGTTGCCCAACACTCTTAAAAAAAAATCAGCAGCCCATATGATAGAATTTCCTTGATTGTTAGAATTTTTTTTCCTTCGCTATACTTTAGTAAATCTGAAGAGCCACAGTTCTTTTCTGATCCATCCTTGGTTTAGATCTGCTTTGAAAAAAATGATTATTTTTCTTAAGATTCAACTTTTACTTCCTTACTAATCAATTTGAACTTTCCCTTCCTTATGACTCCCCTGAGCTAAGCTGCCGATCCCAGACTCTGTGAATGACTCTGTTTCAGAAAGTAAAAATAAATGCATGGGTTCATTTCATAAATGATTCCAGAAGAATGCTATCCTTTACTTTTATTTCAAATAGCATTTATGTTTTGCAGCTTTGCACAGAGATCTCTTCAAGGCTATTTCTTTTACTAAAGATGATGAAATTATTAGCCTAAAACTCTAGTGACCTCTTCTTAAAACCTGGTGAAAGGGCACTGTCAGTAAGGGTGCACTTGGCCAAATCTCAACATCTGAATTTCCTGCCATTCAGAATCAGGCTTATGCACCAGTCCATAATGCTCAACACTTGCTCCTGTTCTCCAACCAAAGGAAATATGTGTTACAACTTAAAAAGAAAATGATTGACATTTGTTGATGGATTTCTATCTCTTTTGTGGGTTTAGGGTAATTTCTAAAGGTTGTCTGACAATAACAAAAATTTTTCTAATCTCTCTGTGCAAGGATGTGTGTTGTGCCATTTTATGAGCCATGCTGAGGATATATAGGAAATGCAACCAATGACCTTTTACCTGTATAATTTCAGGGATGAAAAAGACTTTGAGAAATCATTTCCCATTTTTCTTCCTTTAAGTATACCTAATCCAGATGATAGAATCAATCGTGATCTGAAAAAAAGTATAAAAAAAGAAGTTATGACTATCTCTGGTTTAACTTTGTGGTTCTGTTTTTCTGTGCAATTTTAAGTTCATGTTCTCTATAATTGATCTTAATGAGACTAAAATGGACTGCCAAATTTTAGAATATGAGATAATAATGTTCAGTGTCATACTGAAACCCCCGGCAAATGCTTAGACAAGGGTAAGAAAAAATAAATATAAAGATTAAAAGGAAAATAAAAAGTCATTATTTGTAGATGATCTGGTCATCTACATAGTAAACCCAAAAGGACTCTAAAACAATCATTAGAACTGATAAGACAGTTCACCAGTCCTTCTGGCTCACAGATCAAAATGTGAGAGCCAAAAGCCTTCCTTTAAAATAGCATGAAATAAATGAAAAAAAAAAAAAACAACATAAAACAAAACACCACAATAAAGTATTCGAGAATTAATCTAACAAAGAAAGAAAACCTTTATAGAGGGTTATTTTATAGAAGGACCATTTTAAATTAATTAAAGAAGATAAAACCCAAATGAATAATGAGGTGTATGTGTTTGTGGGCAGAAAATTAAACCTTGTAAGATGTCATTATCCTGAATTTATTTTACAAGTTCCATTCAACTTAAGCAGATCTCTGCCAAGATTTGGGAGGAATATTACAAGAAGATTCTAAGATATACATGAAATAATAAAGCTTATCAAATAGCTAATTTTGGGTGGAAAACAATAATCTCTCAGTTTTTAGGGTCTGTGATATAGGCATAGTGATTAAAAAAAAAAAGAATAGTATTGACACAGGATGAAGTAGATCAATTGAACACATTAGAGACCCAGAGAGAGATTTACATAAATGTAGGAACTGTTGTACAGGATGGCATCACAAAGGGATGAAGAAATAATGAGTTATTTAATAAGTGCTATTTGAAAAAAATAGTGCTGAAAAATTGGCTTAGTATATAGTAAAAATTTATAATATAGTAAGACTATTTTGGAATCCAAAAAGGAACAACTCCTCTATTTTTCTGTCTAGTCACATAACATTCTACTTCTCTTTTAACCCTTCTCAGAACACTTGATACTTCTGGTCACCAAATGTGTCAGGGTTTTCCTCCACCAAGCAATTTTTCAGATGCCATCTGGATGTCTTACTACATAACTCAGTTCTGACACTATCTACTTGGATGTGGAAGATTGCCCCTCCACCACCCTCAGTTGCCCAGTCTCAAGTCCAGGTTGTTGCCTGTACTTCTGACCAACTGGCTATAAATTAGAGGTTCCCACAAGCCCTTCCTCTAGCCATTTGCTAGGACAACTCATGGAACTCAGGAAAACAGTTTTACTTACTATTTAACTGGTTTATTATAAAAAGATATAACTTAGGAAGAGCCAAATGGAAGAGATGCATGGGGCAAGATACATGGGAAGGGGCACAGAACTTCCATGTCCTCCCCAGGGGATACTGTTGTCCCAGACCTTCATGTGTTCACCAACCCAGAAGCTCCCCAACCCTGTCCTTTTGGGTTTTTATGGGGGCTTCATGACATAGGCATGACTGACTAAATCATTGGCCATTAGTGATTAACACACTTCCAGCCCCTCTCCTCAGCCCACAGATAGAGGGTTATGGCTTAAGTTCCAACCCTTTAATTGCATGGTGATAGTCCCCTGGTGACTAGCCCTCATCCTTAGGGGCTTTCCAAAAATCATCTTTTTAACATAAACACAGGTATGACTGAAAGGAGCTTGTTATGAGTAACAAAAGGAGCTTTTAGGAGCTTTGTGCCAGGAATAAAGATGAAGACCAAACATTTAGATGTTATAAATTAGATGATCACAAAACCCTATAGAAAAACATATACAAATAAAATTAAACTAAACATGAAAGAAAAAATTATGAAGCTAGAACAAGTATAGGAGAATATTTCTGGATCTTTGGATGGGACAGAAATTTAAAGGACCTAAAGAAACACTAAAAAAAGAATGTCATATATACATCAAAAAGAGATCAATGAACAGTACCAAAGAAAAAATTAATAGAAGTATGACAACTGAGTGATGATTCTCGCAGAGTATAAAACTGGCAATGTATTATGATATAGAAGAGAAAAGAACAACAGAGAGTAAGGAAGAAAAAGGCAAATTCTCTAGTGGAAAAAACTGACCAAAGAATATGGAGAAGCAATTCTATATGAATAGAGAGAAAAATCCAGTAAGACTATGAAATAATGCACATCCCCTTAGTACCCAGAGAAATGTAGATTAAGACAAAGAGACATTACTTTGTGTACTTACCAATGGTAAAAATTGAAAGGTTTCTAATATTAAGGGCATAAGATCATGTGGAATATTCATGCACTACTGGTAAGAGTATACACTGGTATAGTCAACCTGGCAGTTTGTTGAAATTGAGTATGCATGTACCCAGGGGGCTCAGCAAGACTGCAGAGAAAGTCGAAAATCCACAGCAAGGTATTTTGTAGGAAGTGGTTGGAAGCATGACTGTTGATATGTAAAATATGCAATATGCATGCCCCAGAATAATGTATCAGTCCCAAGGAACATATTTACATAAACCAACATGGACAGCTCCCACGAACATAGAAGTTAATTTTTTAAAAAGGAAGGAAAACACAGCATGAGAATTGCACCACAATACCATTTTGTATTTGAAAAAGCCACATTATTTTAATAAATCATGTTAATAAAATTAATTATAATATAATTATAATATATGTATATATCATAAAATATATAAGTTCTATTAATACAATATTTTTATTTTAAAATAATACAAATATACAGAACAACATAACATCAACTTATGCATCCCCGGCATAAAAATTGATATTTTATAATAATTCCCTCAGATTAGTTTTAAAGTTAAGAAATTACAAATTCACATTTTTTAAGGAAATATCTATATCTAAATAAACATGTGGAAGGCAAACATTAACAACACAGTATGTGAGAGGGAGTCTCAAGGATTTGCAGAGTGGAATGGATTTGGTGATAGGACATGAAAGGTAAAAAATAAAACACAATAAAAGCAGTAATCTTACTTGGACTGGTAATTATAGTGTGCCGTTGACTAATGGGTATAAACAGCTCAGTTCTGTGTGTCTGAGGTCCAGAAAGAGGAACAAAGAAATAACTGTGTATATGTTTGTGTGTGTGTGTGTGTGTGTGTGTGTGTGTGTGTGTGTGTGTGTAAGCATGCGTTTCTTTCACTTCATGCCATTTCTATGGCTATGTCAACTTTCTCTGAAGCGTCTCTAAGTTTTTCCTCCTCTCCTTACCTGTGAAGCTTGGAATTGGACCCTTCACTTGGTGTCTGAAAAAGCATGGCCTGGGACTTACCTCCTTCCCACCGACTTATCACCTGATTAAAATCTTGCCTGCCTTTCTGAGGTTGGCCCTGAAATGTTATCTCATCACTACAGTTCCGAGCCACATTTTTGACCTGGATCTTTTCCATTCCTGATTTCATCTTCTTGGCCCTTCTGGTTCATCTGCAACACAGATACAGACACCTTTACTTTTCTTATCATTCTTTTTGTTCCTCTTTGCTATGTAAGCTCTGACCCTGCTTTTCTATAATTCAGGATTATATTGCCCATAAGACCAAAGGGCCTCTCACTATTTCAAAGAGCCTATCATTTACTCATGATAGAAGCGAGAGTTCCTTGCTGTATCTTGTCTCTTTGTCCCTGTGCCCTCCACAGACTCACAGAGCCATGTTTTCTAAATAATCAGAGACCTCACTTCCCATAAGGCCAGATCAACATGAACAAGGTGGAGGAAGACATTTCCCATGCTACAACGATAAGCTTCAGTAAGGGAATGAAGTTTGAGCTGGTAGAAGACATGGGTGTTTGCCCCAACATTCCCACACAGAAAAAGGAAGAGCATTCCAGTGAGATTTCCAGAAAAGACTTAGTGACGTAAGGGAAATTAATACTTTTAAGGGTTTTAAAAATAAATACTGACAGCTATCTTTCCAGTAGGGTTTTTAAGTAATTTATGTTCACATTTATGTTATTATGAATGTGCCTCTTTCATCTTCCACCAACTGGCACTGCTAATTTGTTGGAATTAAAAAATGCATGCCATTATTCCATTGGCTTATTTATTTATTTGGCTACTTATGAGGGTAAACATTTTTCTTTCAATGTGCTTGTTAAAATGTTCTATTTCCGTTTTGAGGAATTATCCTTTTTATATCCATTGCTCATTTATTTACTGGAGTCTTTATATACTTATTTTTCCTCTTTAGAATTTAGCTCTCTATAGCATCTGGAGTGTGTTTTGAGGTTTAGTTTAAGAGTAGGATCTATATTTTTAAAAATAAATTTTTTATTACCCCAGCTCTATTTATTATTCTTATCCTTCTCCACTGATTGGGGATGACTCATTTATTACATATAAACCTATTTTATATATCTTGAGATTGGCTTATTACTTGCACAAAACCGTATTCTTCTGCTGAGAGGCAGAACACTCCTTTTTTGATGGTGTCTATTTAAAGCTAATAATGGAAAATATAATCGTATCTGAAAATATTATGAAACTGGTCTTTAATTTTCAAAACTGTGCTCTATTTCTGTCTTCTTGCTTTTTTCATGCACAGTAAGTAATGGAAGAAATATTCTGCCTATTGATTTAAAAACTTGGCAGAAAACTTTAATATATTTCAGAAGAAAGTGAAGCAAAATAAATAAGTTATGACCACCCTTGTAGTGTGTTAAAGCAAAGAGTATATTAATCAAATTCAAAAATGAGTTTAAATTTTTAGTGTTGAGTAACAGAATTGGATTTTCTAGATGAGGATACGTTATACTTATGTTCATTCATTCATTCATTCACTAATTTAAGTATGACTCCTCCAGGTTTGTGATGGTTATAAAATATGGAATGGTTAGTATATTCTCTTTCTTTGTGTTTTCCATTTTTTGTTTTTGTTTTTTTTTGTTGTTGCTGATTTGTTTGTTGATTGGTCTTTCATTAACTGGCTACCTGAAAAGAAAAACTGACTGAATGTAATGAAACATGTTCAAAGATGGAAAAAACACCTTGGGAAGCAAGGTGACCATTGCAAAACAAATGAAGAGATTGTCAGTGAATACTGACCTAAGAATTGCAAACAGTAATCTTTAATGAGCAGTGCAGAATGAGGGACGTGGTACAGGACTGAGAATGGGCAAATGACATATTCATGTTCAATATAGGGAGAAGGTGGTAGGAAATTGACAAACATGAGCTTTATGCCAACTTAGGGCATTATTATAAACTGTAAAACAATGGCCTCTGAGTCCCTAAAAGAAAAAAATATAATAAAATACTATCTCTAGGAGCTAAAATGGGCTTATTAAGTAGTCATGTCCAAACTAGAGTCCAAACTAGAGTTAAAAAAAAAAAAAAAGATTTATTTATTTATTCCAGAGAGAGAGAGCATGTACGCATATGCACTAGTGGGGGGAGGGGCACAGGGAAAGAATCCTCAAGGCGACTCCGTGCTGAGCATGGAGCCCTTCCTGGGGCTGGATCTTACAACCTTGAGATCACGACCTGAGCTGAAACCAAGAGTCGGAACCTCAACCGACTGAGCCACCAAGGCGCCTCTTAAGTCTTTTTATTTAACATAACAGTGATCAGGCTGGCAATGCCAGAAAAATGCAACAGCCATAACTGAAGTATTTTCATATTCTTGTGGATAAAGTGAAGATGCGTAGGATGGGTATCAGGAAAATAAAAATAAGTATTAGCTGGTAGAAGGTCTGTTTGAAAAAAGTTTGGAAGATCTGAATCTGAAGAGATTGCTGAAGGCCACCAGGATGCTATCCAACAAATTTTCCATTTTAACACTTACATCAGTAATTCCAATGCTAATAGTAGCTTGAAAGATAATAGACTTTCAAAATTATTGGATAACATAGTGTCTATTGTCAGATATGTTAATTATCTAAATATTTACTGAAAAAGATCTAAACAGACTGGAGAGAACCAAATGTAAAGATGTGAAATTATTAAGAATAAATGTACAAATCTAAATTTAGATTAAAAAAAAAACCAACTGCATAAGAGCAGGATGGGGGAAACAATATATTAGTTGTCTATTACTGTATAAGAACTTAGCCTAAAACTAGCAGCTTGAAACATGAAAGTTTAGTTTTCTGCATAGTTCCTGGGAGTAAAAAGCCACCAGAGGCTTGGGTGGTTCTGGTTTAGGGCTTTTTAGGAGGTTATATTCAAAGCTTCTTGGGGGCTAGAGATTTTGCTTCTAAGATGACTCATTCATGTGGGTGTTGGTAGAGGGGCCTCATAATTTGAGTCTCTCCCTAAGGGTGGTATGCCCTTGTGTTCATCTTGCTTCCTCCAAGTGCAAGGGAATAAAGAGAGTAAGGCAGACATCAACGATGTATTTTATAACCTAACCTCAGAAGTTATATACCACCACTTGTGTTATACTGTACTAGTCCCACAGACCAGCCTTGATACAGTGTGGCAGGGGACTATAAGAGGTCTTGATTCCCTGAAAGCAGGGATCACTGGGGGCCATCTTGGAGGATGGCCACCATAGTGACACAAGACTTGCTGAAGTTCTGTGAAAATGGCTTGAGGATTTTTTTTTTTTTTAGTTTATAAATAGTGTAAGTCATTGGTGTGATGTAGCTGTCAAAAAATTTATGTGATATTAGGTGTTATCATGTATATATGAGCTCACATATGTATACTATCTTCTCTGTATCAGTCAAAACATACCTGTGATTATTTTTGTCACTTTAGAGCTCCATATTTTATGAAAAATAGATATAAATTAGAATATATTCAGAAGGAAAGAGAGAAATTTGAGTGTACAAAATATGAAATGGAAGAAAGTCTGGATATTCTCAGCCTGCATAAAAGAACCCGTACAGGGGATTTGAAGGCAATAATCAGAGAACTGATGGGGAGAGGAGATTAGATTTGCTTTGTGTATTTACAAGGGGTGGGAATATTCATTAATAGGTAGAACACTTCGGAAAGGCAAACATCAAGTGAATAAGGGAAAACCTGTGTTATAAAACCTGTATAAAAATGAAGAACTACTGAATTTATTATCACTATTTCTACTCAAGGAAAACTAGGAATCACACTCGCTTAAGATACCAATAAGTATGTTTGAGAGGGGTTTAAGCCCTGAATGAATTATTCATTCCTTTCATCATTGTTTCAGAAGAGAGTAAATGAGCACCCACTCTAGGTTGAGGGCTGTTTTTAAGGCCTAGATTGAGAGATTGGTGAATGAGCAGGCAAGATCCTGCTCTTACCAGGTTTCTGTCAGATTGCGGAAGACGTACAATAAACAAGAAAACAAAACTCTAAGTTTATTTCAGTGAGATAAAACAAGCTCAGGTAATAGACTGTGAAGAGGTATTTGTGAACAGGTATATGAGCTACAGTGGTCAGGGACGCTCTCTCTGGGGACGAGATATTTAAGCCAAGGATCTGAATGGAAGAAGGATCCAGCCCTGTGAGAGGTGGGGGGAAAGAGTCTCTGGCAAAGGGAACCATAAACTGATGGCCCATTGACTCAGCTAAGTGTAGCATATTTTACCTGCAGGAAGGTGGCCCCTCTGACTAGACCATTATTAGTGATGGTGAAGGTGGGAAGAGACCAAATAAAAGAGGTAATAACATCTGCTTCAAAGTATATGGCTTGTAGATAATAGTAATGAATTTAGATGTTATTTTGGGATGCTCAAGAACATACATAGGTTTTAAGCAGAGGCTGGGGATATAGTCTGGTTTACAATTGATAACATCATTTTGTTTGCTTTGTGGGTAAAATGGTCGCACTAAGGGCAACCTTTAGGTGTAAATAGGGAAAGGAATCAAAGGCTATTCTGTAGTTTGGGAGAGAAGAGAAGCTGTCAAATTATTTACTGATCCATCCTCTTGACCAGATGTAGGCTGGTTCCTAGAAATGCATTGGCAAAAAATAAAATTTGTACCTTCAAAGAGCACACTGCTTACCGAGGAGGTTAGTTACACACGGCTGTGGTGCACCTCTGGTGGCTGATGTAACATAGATGCAAGGTTGTCAGAGCAGCAACAAAGACTGAGTGAACGAAAGGGTACCAAACAAGATGCACTGGCTTGAAAACTGCACAGATAACCTTTGAGATCCTTTCCAGATATGGGATTCTATGATTCTACCGAAGCTCTCAAAAAACTGTCTTTCATCTGGTCTGACTGTTGACAGATGAGGGTTGTGGGATCTCCGTTCTGCATGGCCATGAAGAATGGGGAATCTGATATATCACTGGATACACGAGGAACAATGATTCGTCCTCTCCTTACCCATGGGCCCTCAGAGTCCAGCCCTAAAGCTGAAAGAGCCCACTTTGTAAGACCACTTAGAGACAGTTACATGACAGAGTGGCTCCTTTCTTAGGAGCCAGGTCTGAGGCAGGCCTCCTGAGTCTTTACTGATCTAGTCCTCCAAACTTCTTTGAGTTCATTTTTTCTTACCTGAAAATAAATACAAATCTCTAAGAATCTAATGCTGGTTCTTTTTTTTTTTTTTTTAATGATTTTTTATTATATTATGTTAGTCACCATACAGTACGTCCCCGGTTTCCGATGTAAGGCTCGATGATTCATTAGTTGTGTATAACACCCAGTGCACCATGCAATACGTGCCCTCCTTACTACCCATCACCGGTCTATCCCATTCCCCCACCCCCCTCCCCTCTGAAGTCCTCAGTTTGTTTCTCATAGTCCATAGTCTCTCATGTTTCATTCCCCCTTCTGATTACCCCCCTTTCTTTATCCCTTTCTTCTAATGCTGGTTCTATCCAAGTCACAAAGGTGTTGGGATGATCACGTTGTCATCATTGTAGGAAGGTTTAGAGACCCATTTGAAATCTATGCAAAAGTAAATAGCTATGCAAGAGAATAGGAAAATGAATAGCTACCTGAGAGTGCTTGTTTTTATTTAATGCTCGGTTAGAATAGGCTAGAGTTCTAGCTAGACATCACATGGGGTTGGCCACACAACAAAGAATGACCTCTCATTAGGGTGGGTGTTTTTTCAGTGCCCTTAGACAAGCACGAGTCTCCCTGAGGGAGTGGAAGGGATAAATGGAGCATGAAGACAGAGTTAGTCTTCCTAGCACAGATCACTAGTACTTCTCATTTGCAAAGAGCTTGAAATCATTTATGTTCATTTCATGCCCATGGCTGTGATGGGAATGCACTGCTAGACTCATTTTATAGATTAGAAACCAAAAGATGGCAAAATCTAGTAGCTTACACTTGGTTTCACAGTGAATAATCACAAAGCTGGAGAAAGGACTCCTAGGTCAGTCTGTGGTTATACCACCTGGGACTCAAAGGCGTCCGACAAAATGGACTCAATAATCTCTTTTAAGCACTTGTGAGTGCTTGTAACAGTGTAAAGCATTCTAACCATTGAACAGATTCTATTAGCAATGCATCTATTTTTTTTTTCTTCTTCTTGGAGTTGCTTCCATCCTTTCTCTCAGGGAAGTTTTCTTAGAAGAAGCTCTACCAAAATATGTGAGTTTAGTTAAAAAAAAACAAAACAAAACGGAGTGTAGGCAGATAAAAATAGCAGATGAGAAATGAAGGTGTGGCAAATGTTTCACTTCATCTTTGGGAGAAGAGTGTGCAAGTTGTATTAATGACATTAGAGCCTTATCTCTAACTGCATTATCTTCCGATTTCCGGGGCCCAAAATGTGACTGGAAAAATTAGGATGCCCAGTCAGGGTGGCTATATAGAGTCAGCTGTGTTCTGCCATAGCTTTTTGTGGGGAACACTCAAACCATTTAAAAGAAGACATTGGAAAAGGGAAGTCCAAATGGTTGGAATTACTCCTTTTGCTAGGCTGAACAGGGTTTTGGCAAGTTTTTCCAAAGTACTTTTTTAGATTTTATCGAAAGCTTTCAAATTATATCTGAAACACAAGAAGAGCCAAAGTTGTCTAAAGAGAAGCTCCTACTATAAACACCAATTCTTGGGGCCAGTGGGTGGCTCAGTCAGTTAAGCATCTGACTCTTGGTTTCAGCTCAGGTCACAATCTCAGGGTCATGCGGTCGAGCCCTGTGTCGGGCTCTTCTTGAGATTCTCTGCCTGCCTCTGCCCCTTCCCCCACTTGCTCTCTCTCTCAAATAAATAAATGTTTAAACACCAATTCTTTTATGAATGCTTAATTCTGCTTTCCTTACAGCATTTGCATAAAGAATGGGAATATTTTCAAAATGTAAACTGTAGAGATAATGCCAGTTGAAAGCTCTGTGCACAGTATGTGGACAAACCAGCTATGGGACAATAGGGCTGTGTAGTCATGAATTAACATAGTAGCCCGGGACTGCCTGTCCTTAGAAAGGCCTGCTTATAAGATTGGTCCTTGACTAGTATCTGGGAATTTGTCTGGTAAATATTCCTACACTGACACAAAACTTTTCCTAAATCTTAAGAGTGGTTCACCATGCTGAAACTGTATTAACAATCAGTGTGCTTCTGGGAGTTTGGAATTTTGATACATGCTAGGCAAGAAGGTGCCCATGTGATCAGCCTCTAATAAACACCTTGGACATTGAGTCTCTTAAGTGTGTCCCTGGTAGATAACACTTTTCATGTGTTGCCACACTAACTGTTGGGATAGTTTGTTAAGTCCTGTGTGGCCCTGTTGAGAGACAAATCTTGGAAGCTAGTACCTGGTTTCCTCCAGACTTCACCCTTTGTGTCTTTTTCCCTTTCTTTGTATTTGATTTGTCTCCTTCCACTTGTCATCAGTCTTAGTCCTGTGTATAACTATAGAAGCATCCTGTGAGTGCTTCTAGCAAATCACAAACCAGCAAATCTGTGGTGGTCTTAGAGATGTCTAATACAGGACTCTTCTCTGAACATCTAAGGACAAGGCCACTCATTTTCTTTTCTTAAGACTACTTTCCTTCCCATGTGCACATTTTAATCCATATTAGATAAATTTAAAAGAAATAGTGGGCCTGCAAAAGTCAGTGTCCCATTTAGACATTTTCTTAAATTTCTAGATACATCTGTGTTTCTCTCGTCCAGTTTCCCTACCTCAGCTGCAGCGTGCATTTTGTCTTTCATGATAATCTACAGAAGTGGCAGACGTTGAAAAATCCCATGAAAATACAGACAGAAAGAGAGAGAGAGACAAACAGAAAGCAATTCTCATATTCTTATAGTATTTTCAGCTCAGTTGGTAGTAAAACACTCTAAAGTCTTACAAAGATGCCTGCTATCCTGAGCTATGAGGCCAGATTGGTTGATTAGAGAGGCTTGAATCTCAGGGTGCTAGAAACAGGCTTCTAAACCTTTCCCTATTTTCACTGGGTTTGGAAAAAAAAATGAATATGAATTGTAGAGGTTTGAATCTGACTGTGGAGTCAGGAAAGCATTAACAGAAATGAGATGCTGCAGGCAGTCTCAAACACACACAAAGGACATGCACATTTGTAAAGCTCTTACAAACTCTGGGTTCTGTTTCTGGAAAGTATCATGAATCCCAGTTCCGCATAGCAGGGGCTGTGTTGTAAGAGAGCCTAAGCCAAGATGTGTGGGTCCTCCATCCAACTCTACATTTGCAGGTCCCCACTGTCATTTGTAGTGTTCTCTCTGTGCTGGAGAAAATGAAGTGAAGCTAATGGCATCCTTTGTGTGGGAAAGGAAAGTGATATCCATGCATACAAAGGATGTGTCGGAGGGAGATATTAAAAGCAGAGACCTTCTTGAAAGCAGTGACTTTATGGGAGAAAGGATGTGCTGCCTCTTGGTTCTCCTCCAGAAACAGAGAGCCTTCACACTTCATGTCAGAGTGGTCCTGCTCTCCTAGTGTCGATGGGTCCGGTACAGGACCATGATACTTAGAGTAGACTTTGCCCCCAGAGCAACAAATTGCATCTGCAACCATTTGCTATCACTGAATGAAGCTTGTTATCCTATGCAATTCCATCTAGTTACGAAAAATAAAATAAGTGGCTTTCTAAAAGAAATGAGAATATTTGTCCAAAAGTGATCTTCTGTGATCTGTTTAGAAATCTTATCAACAGTTCTGACAGTTATGTGAAATGATATCTCTGGGTGCACCACTGCACCGACAATAGGAATAATTATTTTTTTTCTATTAGCTCCTGTAATGAGCAGCTTTCTCCAGAACGAAAAGAGTATATTAAACTCCATACCGCCCTGGAATTTTAAAAAGCTAAATATGACTTCATTTATACTAAAAGTCTTTAATTTTCACTGGTGATAAAAACAGAATCAATGGATTTCAGTGCAAAAAAAATGATTTCTTTCCAGCTATTATAATTCCCACCCAGGGTATAATGGTATTGAACTCTGCTAGGTAATCAAAAATATTAAATCTGTTTGCATAGTTTCTTTTAAGATTTAGATTTCTGTTTATTCAAAAATAGTTCTTATCTGATTATTTGCATAAAATATGGAGACTAGATATGTAATGCTGCAATATAGTTTTCTAACATTTCAACAGTTTACTTAGCTTATCTTTAATGCCTCATTACAAATCTCATCAAGGCTAATTTATTGGGTGTCTTAATGGCTTTATTTTTGTAAATATGATGGATTGCAAAAGCATTTGTGTATTTCAGTTATTTCCCGTTTTCTTTAATATGTTGTACTCACAATTGACATCTTTGTGATAACTTGCACATGGAGGTATCCTCCCTCCTATGCAGATGTTGATAAGGAAATTAGGTAAATCTTTGTCATGTTTCTCCCCTGTTTTTCTCTTTCCTCTGGCTTCCTGCATCCAACGTAACTGTCCACATATAGATGCCTCTTGGACATAATGCAGACGGTAGACTCGGGAATATGCTGTGAATCAAGCAAACCTACTCTTTTAGTGCGAAGTTTTAGCTGATGAACTTATTTATCATGGAGAACTTATCCAAATAATCCTTTCATGGGAGAGTCTGCTATTTAGTCAGATCTGTAAGTCAATTTTGCCCCACCAAGCTTCTCCTACATTAAACCCCAACTCACAACTATGCTGTGGAAGTTTGCCTTTGAGGAAATCAGAAGCTACCCAATGAGAGAGGAAGGATGATCTGGTTTATTGCCCCAGTCCATCCGAGAAGAGTCATGAGGACATGGCTATATATCAAATGGAAGAGTATTTTATGTGTCTGACACTGTTAGCCAAAGAAGCAAGAGTGCTGAACAAAATAACTTTCTGGAAACTGTTATCTTTTTTTTGACAAATGTTGCATAGTACTACTAAAAACAATCTAAGTCCCAAATAAATCCAATTGTCATTGACTATGGGAGTGCTAGTTTTGGAAAAAGATGACGTTTATGATACCTTCCCTAAACATTATGAAACCTTTAAGCTTCAGATCCAAACTATGACCTACGAGCAATGTCCTACTTCCTTAATAGTATGTTAAATGTCAGTTACATAATTCTGATGGTAAATCTTTGGAAAACTCTATCATAATAATCAAATAATCAAGTAATCTTAACTAGGCCAAAAAAAAAAAAAAAAAGGATGGAAAAGAACAAGAAATGAAGGGTTAAGGGAGGTAGTAAAGTCAGGAAAGAGAGCACACTAAGGAGTGAGGGCAGAAGTGAATTGCTAAGAATCCCACACATTTCTATGTCTAAGACTGTGCAGAAGGCTAGAGCATCTTAATGAATGTAGAGTGTGAACAATTGAAATAAGACCATGGAAATAATCACTTATTCAAAGTAACACCTTGTGAAAGACATGCAATTATCAGCTGCAGTGCCACCAAATACCTCTATCTTTTCAGAGCTTATGAAATCACTTCAAATTAAATCCTAAAGGTGAAGATTATGTCTGAATAGTCATCAGACATTTGATAAACATTTAGTTCTCCCAGTTTTGTGAAAGGGGTTATGGAGATAAAGATGAATATAGTTCAATCCTTGAATAGTTTAGATGTTAGCAGGACTACACTCAGTCCATCCTGACATACTATGAGAGAAATATAAGAATACAAGTGGGAAATTAACTAGCTGAGAGGGGTTTCATGTTGGTCTTGGAGATGCAGATGACTGATTATGAGGAACCTTGTATGCCATGCTACAGGTTAAGAATATCATCCAAAGAGCAATGGGTAGTGCTAAAGAAAAAAAAATATTTTTAACACCTGTTAAAAATGGTAAGGAAGACTTTATTCAAGAAGGATTACTGCAATAGGTTTTTTGTAGTAGGGGAGAGATTTATAGACAGGAAGCAGTGTAGGGGTCAGTGGATGGAAAATTACTAAAGAGAAATATCAAGGCTAGGGAGATTCTTGCTAAACACACTCAACAGGAATCCTATTGGAGACAGGCCAGGGTAAAGAGATACCAAGATGGGGGATGCAGAAGTTAATTCAGATATCTAGGGCCAGAGACCCTCTCTAAACTGACCTGGCAGGATTCTTGCTAAAACTGGATTCAACTGACCAAAGACAGAGCCGTGAGTCAGAAAGAAGCCGTTTATTTTTAGTAATTTATTACATTATGCACTGTTGTAAAATTAGACTCCAATTTGGAATACTTTTGCATTTTTGTGCTTTGTCTGAAGTTTTGTTTTTTGAAAATTTCACCAAAGATAAATAAAATGCTTTGAATTATGGCTAACTTTGTTTTACAAAAGTGTCGTGTTTGCAGAACACTTATTATCTGGCTAAGGAGAATCCTTTTTTTTTAAATTTTATTTATTTGAGAGAGAGAGAGAGAGAAAGCACATAAACAGGGAGGAGAGGCAGAAGGAGAGGGAGAAGCCGACTCTCTGGTCCCAGGACCCAGAGATCATGACCTGAGCCAAAGGCAGATACTTAACCAACTGAGCCACGCAGGTACCCCTAAGGAGAATCCTAAAGACAGGCAATTGGTCCTCTGCTTTTAAGGGACCCACCTATCTCATTCATATATATATATATTAGAATATTATAATATATTATAATTATATTATATAGCTATAAGGTAATAACTTCGTGTGATTAATAAAAAAGATCAAATACTACAAAAATACAAAGTGAAAAGGTCATTCTTCTTTCCATCCTTTTTTTCATATTGAAGTATAGTTAGCATGCAATGTTATATTAGTGTTTCAGGTGTACAATATAGTGATTGAGCAATTCTATCTGCTACTCAGTGCTCACTATGGTAAGTGTAGTCACCATACAATGTTACTGTAATATTATTGACTGCGTTCCCAGTGCTGTACTTTTCATCTCTGTAACTTATTTATTTTATAATTGGAAGTTTGTACTTTTCAATTCCCTTCAGCTATTTCATCCATACTGCCAACTCCTCTTCCCTGGCAACTACCAGTTCTCTGTATTAATGAATTTGTTTCTTGTTTTTTTGTTTGTTTATTTGTTCATTTATTTTGTGTTGTAGAGTCTACATGTAAGTGAAATCATACAGTCTTTGTCTTTCTCTGTTTGACTTATTTCACCTAACGTACTACTGTCCAGGTCCACTCACGTTGTCACAAATGGCAAGATTTCATTCTGTTTTATGGCTGAGTAGTATTCCATTGTGTCTGTCTATCTACATACAGAACATGTTCTTTATTCATTCATCTACTGATGGACAGTTGAGTTAATTCCGCATCTTGGCTATTGTGAATAATGCTGCAGTAAACATGGAGGTGCATATTTTTTTCAAATTGGCGTTTTGGTTTTCTTTGGGTAAATACCCAGTAGTGGAATTATTGCATCATATGGTTTTGTTTTTAATTTTTTGAGGAACCTTCATACTGTTTTCCATAATGGTTGCACCAATGCTCATCCCCAACAAAAATGGATGAGGTTTCTTTTTTCTCTGCATCTTCATCAACACTTGTTATTTTTTTGTCAGAGAAGCCATTTTAAGTCAGTCAAGGATAGAGTTTTTGTCAGTGTCTACCAATAATTATTGATAGCGGTACAGAAATTACTGTAGAAAAGACAAAGATTGGAAGTTAAGAGACCAGCTAGGAGCCTAAGAGACAGATCAGATGAGTTTTGTCCAGGAAAGAATGGATTAGAACCCAGACCATATCAAGAATAGTGGGTATATGGGGCGCCTGGGTGGCACAGCGGTTAAAGCGTCTCCCTTTGGCTCAGGGCGTGATCCCGGCGTTATGGGATCTAGCCCCACATCAGGCTCCTCTGCTATGAGCCTGTTTCTTTCTCTCCCACTCCCTCTGCTTGTGTTCCCTCTCTCGCTGGCTGTCTCTATCTCTGTCAAATAAATAAATAAAATCTTAAAAAAAAAAAGAATAGTGGGTATAGGCTGGTGATGGGTAGTAAGGAGGGCACGTATTGCATGGTGCACTGGGTGTGTTATACGCAACTAATGAATCATCGAACTTTACATCAAAAACCAGGGATGTACTGTATGGTGACTAACATAATAAAAAAAATTAAAAAAAAAAGAATAGTGGGTATAAGTAGCAAAGAAAACATTGAGAACAAAGATAAAGAAACACTGAGGACGTTAAGTGAATAAAACATTGATTTCTATATACTTTGCCATTTACACAGTGCCTGGCATGTAGTAGGTAGATGGTTCAAAAATATTTATTACATGAAAGAACAAGTAGGGCATGTTACACATATGTCAGTGTAAGCATTGTGGTTGTCATTCCTACCTGGCCATCCCCAAATCAGTCTTTCATACTGGATGGAATCATAATTACCCACCTTCCTAACTCAGATTATAACCCATTAGTCAACTCGTGCCTAGTCATGACCGGTATCTGAGAATATTTTTATTGCATATCCCAGGTATTTGATCATAGCAAGTACTTTGTATTTAATTCCTGGGATTAAAAGGAAACACTTTCCATTTAAAAGAATATGATAGATCATTAGCAGGAATTGTGTTCACACTGATAATCATTCAAAACTTTTATCTAATCTCTGAGAAAAGAGTCTAGTAAATATGGGCCATTAAAAAAATTCCGGCTCTGTCATTCACTAGCTGTGTGATAACTAAATCTCTGTGCCTTAATTCCATCCTCTATAAAATAGACATAATTATACTTATTTTGCAGGATTTGGGGGGAAATTAAGTGTTCCTGCTTAGCAAATGCCTAAAAGAGAGTAGGGGTTCAAGAAATTAAAATATTATTTCGTTCAAAGTCACCAGCTAACAATGATGACTAAGTAATTAGTGGTGTCATATTCCTTTCAGTTATCAAGGAAATTTCCCTATTGGAACCTGACAAGTTCTTCAAGTTTCCCACATAGTAGTAAATTTAACAGTGGCTGATAAAACAGAATTCTTTGGGGGAACTGGGAACTTCAGCAGTCTCAGTGACTTCCTTGACTACTGACACTTTCTTTGGAAAACAAAGACTTTTCAGAAGAGTAAAATATTATGGACCAAGTATAAACTTTCCTTCACACAAAATGAGCGCAGTAAACACCACGTTATTTCTCTTCCCATTTAGTCATGCAATGGTCATTCACTGAGCTTCTTTCAGGTATCAGACACTGTTCCATATACTTGTTTTACATAGGTTATTGAGACACATCTCCTGTTCTCATAATTCACAATCTAATAAGCAGGACTGGAAAACAAATAGTTGGTTATATTACAGAGGAATTAGAATTTTGTACAAAAATTGGTATAAGCACAAAGTACTCTCTGAATTATTCTGATAATGGGGTCATGAAAATTTCAAGCCATGGGCTATTCTTAAGGATCTTGTTCTCAGAGAAGGAATGGCAAGTGTGAGTGGCTGATAATAGCTGTACGTGTAGTCTTTGATGTCCTGTTTTTTTTTTTTTAACACTTGTCACTTTCCCCTTGTGTAATGCCACCCTCTCCCAAATGTACATGATTATATGGTTACAGTACCTTACATTTTGTCACTCATGGTGACCCTTAGGTAGAAGAAGCAGCATTGATGGATCCAGGCCCCTCCCTAGCCTTTTGTATCTGTACCATTCACCTGCTGCTTTCTATATGGAATGTCCTTTCTGTGTACATGCCCCACTAATACAGGCTCTCCAAGTTCCTTTGATCTAACCCTTAAAGAGCAATTTGTAACTCATTCCTAAGTCAATTTTTATGTGTGTTTCTATAGGGTGGGTGAGAACAGAATACAGCAGAAGGAAGACATCAGATGGAAGATGGGGATAATTTTTGTCCTTCCTTATGAAATGGGAGACAGAAAAGGAGATGCTTTTATCACCCACAAGGCAAGCTGGACATTCAAAAAAATATAAAACATTTGCAAATAGTGAAAGTTTGACTTCTCCCTTGCTGATTTGGATGCCTTTTATTTTGTTGTTGTTGTTGTCTGATTGCTGAGGCTAAGAATTCTAGTACTATGTTAAATAGTAACAATTAGAGTGGACATCCCTGTCTTGTTCCTGACCATAGAGAAAAAGCTCTCAGTTTTTCCCCATTGAGGGTGATATTAGCTGTGGGTCTTTTGTATATGGCCTTTATGATGTTGAGGTACGTTGCATCTATACCTACTTTGTTGAGTGTTTCTATCAAGAATGGAGGTCGTATTTTGTCAAATGGTTTTTCTGCATCTATTGAGAGGATCATATGGTTCTTATTCTTTCTTTTATTAATGTGGTGTGTCATGTCGATTGATTTGAGAGTATTGAACCACCCCTGCAGCCCAGGAATAAATCCCACTTGATCGTGGTGAATAATTCTTTTAATGTACTGATGGATTTGATTTGCTAGTATCTTGTTGAGAATTTTTGCATCCATGTTCATCAGGGATTTTGGCCTGTAATTCTCCTTTTTAGTGATGTCTTTTGGAATCAAGGTAATGCTGGCCTCGTAGAAGGAATTTGGAAGTTTTCCTTCCATCTCTATTATTTGGAACATTTTGAGAAGAACAAGTACTATCTCTTCTTTAAATGACTGATAGAATTCCATAGGAAGTCATCTGGCTCTGGACTTTTGTTGTGTTTTTGTTTTGTTTTGTTTTGTTTTAAAGATTTTTTATTTATTTGACAGAGAGAGACAGCCAGCGAAAGAGGGAATACAAGCAGGGGGAGTGGGAGAGGAAGAAGCAGGCTCCCAGCAGAGGAGCCTGATGTGGGGCTTGATCCCAGAACGCCGGGATCACGCCCTGAGCCAAAGGCAGACGCTTAATGACTGCACCACCCAGGCGCCCCTGGACTTTTGTTTGTTGGGAGATTTTTTATTACTGATTCAATTTCATTGCTGGTTATGGGTCTCTTCAAATTTTTTATTTCTTCCTGTTTCAGCTTTGATAGTTTGTATGTTTCTAGGAATTTGTGCATTTCTTCCGGATTGCCCAGTTTGTTGGCATATAATTTTTCATAATATTCTCTTGTAATTGTTTGTATTTCTGTGGTGTTTGTTGTGATCTCTTCTCTTCCATTCATGACTTTATTTATTTGGGTTCTTTCTCTTTTCTTTTTGATAATTCTGACCAGAGTTTATCAATTTTATTAATTCTTTCAAAGCATCAGCTCCTAATTTTGTTGATCTGTTCTACTGTTTTTGTTTGTTTATTTCTATACTATTTATTTTTGTTCTAATCCTTATTATTTCCCTTCTTCTTCTGGATTTAGCCTTTATTTGCTCTTCATTTTCTAGTCCTTTAGATGTAAGATTAGGTTGTGTAGAGAATTTTCTCGCTTCTGAGGTAGGCCTGTATTGCAGTATACTTCCCTCTTAGGATTACCTTTGCTACATCCTGAAGGTTTTGGACTGTCATATTTTCATTTTCATTTGCTTCCATGTAACTTTTAATTTCTCCCTTAATTTCCAGGTTAACCCATTCATTCTTTAGTGGGATATTCTTTAACCTCCATGTATTTGTGGTCTTTCCAAATTTTTTCTTGTGGTTGAGTTCATTTCATAGCATTGTGGTCTGAAAATATGCATGGTACAATCTCAATCTTTTTGTACTTGTTGAGGGCCGATTTATGACCCAGTATGTGATCTGTTCTGGACAACGTTCCATATGAACTTGAAAAGAATATGTATTTTGCTGCTTTAGGATGAAAAGTCTTAGCCTTAACAATCAGAAAACAAAAAGTAAAAGGCATCTAAATCAGCAAGGAAGAAGTCAAACTTTCACTATTTGCAGACACATGATATTGTTTGTCAAAAACCTGAAAGACTCCACCAAAAAATTGCTAGAACTAATACACGAATTCAGCAAAGTTGCAGGATGTAAAATCAACATACAAAAATCTGTTGCATTCTATACACCAATAATGAAACAATAGAAAAAGAAATCAAGGAATTGATACCATTTACAATTGCACCAAAAACCATAAAATACTTAGGAATAAACCTAACCAAAGAAGTAAAAGATCTATATTCTGAAAACTATAGAACACTTATGAAAGAAATTGAAGAGGACAGAAAGAAATGGAAAAATATTCCATGTTCATGGTTTGGAAGAGCAAACATTGTTAAAATGTGTATACTACCCAAAGCAATCTACATATCTAATACAATCTCTATCAAAATGTCGCCAGCATTTTTCACACTGCTAGAACAAACAGTCCTAACACCTGTATGGAACCACAAATGACCCTGAATAGCCTAAGCAATCTTGAAAAAGAAAAGCAAAGCTGTATGTATTAGAATTCCAGACATCAAGCTATCTAAAAAAGCTGTGGTCATCTAGACAGTATGGTATTGGAACAAAAACAGACACATAGGTCAATGGAACAGAATAGAAAATGCAGAAATGGACCCATAACTATGTGGTCAACTAATCTTTGACAAAGCAGAAAGTTATACCCAATGGAAAAAAGACAGTCTCTTCAACAAATGGTGTTGGGGAAACTGGAGAGCAACATGCAGAAGAATGAAACTGGACCACTTTCTTACACCAAACACAAAAATAATTTCAAAATGGATGAAAGACCTAAATGTGAGACAGGAGACCATTAAAATCCTTGAGGCAATCACAGGCAGTGACCTCTTTGACATCAGCCATAGCAACTTCTTACAAGACATGTCTCTGGAGGCAAGGGAAACAAAAGCCAAATGAACTATTGGGATGTCATCAAGATAAACAGCTTCTGCACAGTGAAGGAAACAATCAACAAAACTAAAAGGCAACCTACAGAATGGGAGAAGGTATTTGCAAATGACATATCTAATAAAGAGTTAGTATCCAAAATCTATAAAGAACTTATAAAACTCAACACCCAAACAACAAATTATCCTATTGAGAAATGGGCAGAAGAACATGAATAGACATTTTTCCAAAGAAGACATCCAGATGGCTAACAGACACCTGAAGAGATGTTAAACATCACTCATCACCAGGGAATTACAAATCAAAACTACAATGAGATACCACCTCATACCTTTCAGAATGGCTAAAATTAAGAACACAAGAAACAACAGGTGTTGGCAAGGATGAGGAGAAAGGGAAGCCTTCTTAAGCGGATGGTGGGAATGCAAACTGGTGCAGCCACTCTGGAAAACAGTATGGAGGTTCTTCAGAAAGTTAAAAATAGAACTACCCTAGGATCCAGCAATTGCACTTCTAGGTATTTACCCAAAGGATAAAAAAATACAGATTTGAAGGGGTATATGCACCCCAATGTTTATACTATCATTATCAACAGTAGCCAAACTATGGAAAGAGCCCAAATAATGTCCATTTACTGATGAATGGATAAAGAATAGACGGTATGTACACCATCTATTCTTTATCTATCTATATCTATATCTATAGTGGAATATTACTTGGCTCTCAAAAAGAATGAAATCATACCATTTGCAATGACATGGATGGAGTTAGAGTATATGATGCTAAGCAAAATAAATCAGTCAGAGAAAGACAAATACCATATGATTTCATTCACAGGTGGAATTTAAGAAACAAAACATGAACATATGGGAGGGAGAAAAAAGAAAGAGTGAAATAAACCATTTGAGACTCTTAACGATAGAGAACAAACTGAGGGTTGATGGAGGGAGGTTGGTGGTGGATGGGCTAGTTGGGTGATGGGTATTAAGAAGGGAACTTGTTATGATACGCATTGTATGTATGTGATGAACCACTGAATTCTACTCTGGAAACCAATATTGCGCTCTATGTTAATTAAGTAGAATTTACATAAAAATTTGAAGAAAAAAAATTTTAAAAAGGTATAATACTTTGGTTTGGACCCAGCATGTAGGTCCCAGATATCAAATGAAAGGGAAGGAAAGCAATGCCATGGGTAAAGGATGTCATTTCCTCATGTTTCTTGTGAGCTAGTTTTCTCAGTATAGTACCGTAGACAGGGCTGAGGTGGGCAATGTTGCAGTAGGAAGCTCTGTAATACTCACATGAAATAAATGGGTTCAGAACATGCTAGATCCAAATAGGAAATGAAAGGAGCAGAGAAGCTGGACTCTAGAAGCATGAACCTTTTTTGATCTGCCACCTCTACTGGTTTTTAGTATATAAGCTTCCTTAAGTTGTGACTTACTTCTTTGTTGCTATGCTTTCCAGTGAAATGCTGACTCTGAGGCCAGGAGTTAAGTTTAGTTCATTTTTGAACCTAATTGCTCCCTCTCTCTCACCCCTACTGATATTATCACAATGAAGTAGGATTTAAAGATTTATTTACTTATTTATTTTAGAGGGAGGGAGGGAGAGGGAGGGAAGGGGAAAGTAGTAGGAAGGGTAAAGAGAATTTAAAAGTGAAATGAGGTGGCTAAGCACTGGAGACAGTGGCCCAGGTAAACCAGAGCCTGGGAGGTCACTTGGAGTGGTAGCTGATATAGATGTTGCACAGTATCCTGGTGGGTGGGATCCAGTGCTAGACCAAATGGGAAGAACATGGTGCTTACTGGAGAGACCTGACCTAAGAGCAGGGGCAGGGTGTGGGAGCCATTCTGCAAAAGTATTGGTAAGAGCAAAGCCAGTTACTATAGTTAGAATGCTGAGGGTGGGGAGTGAGAGAGAGAAGAATGGAGGCAGAGGGACCCACATGACTGAAAATGGAACTGAAAGAGATGAGGAGATGTTAGCCCCCAAGGAATAGTGAAAAACTTTCTTCCTGGGACTGGGGTCCAAGTCCAGAGCCAAAACTGTTGCCAGGCTGACTTGGTGCTAGACTGTCCAGGTTCTAAACAGGCAATTCCTCAGTTCTCCCAGCCACAGAACAGAATTGGTTCTCAGGCTTAAACAGAATTGGTTTAGCATGCATATGGGAACTAATGGTACCAATATATGATTAAAGAGCCCTGGGAGAGATATTAGGTGGTTCTCTGTAATAAAGTCCTGATATACATCTCGTCAGGACAATGGCAAAGGTGATCTTGATTCTCTGACAACGATGTCTGATTCAGCCTTCTCAGAGGATACCCATGTAGGGAAGCTAATAATGAGGCAGTTTTACACTTTATCCCTAATGAAGATCATTGCAGGATGGATCCCAGACACACATCAGAGAGGCTAGGAGCTCCAAGGCATTTTGCCACCAAACACTTATTTGCAGTGTGGGCAATTGGTCCTGTGAAATAAAAGCTAATTCCACTCTGCCAGCTTTCTGTAGAATTCAACATCTTATTCAAGTTCAACCATTCAACTTATGTTCTCGTCCTTTTTCCTTGTTTTTATTTTAAAATTAAAATTAGTTTCCTGGTTAAAGTTAGTCTTGGACTAAATCCTAGAATTTTCAGCACTTCATACTCAGAGGTGTGTTGGCTCTAGCTCAGCTGTTTTTCGGAGAGTACCTGACTGTGTTGACAAGAATATTTGGAGAAGCTGCCCAGGCTGCTTGAGTATAATTGGCTAATATATTTCAGAGCTCCATTTAATGGATATTACACAGGGGACTCCATTTTCTGCTGTTTTCTTCAATTCGTGACTTAGCACTCATAACTAAGATGCTTGCCTCTCCCTTTGACTTTCTGTTACTTTTTATTCTTCTTGTATATGAGATCCAGCAAAGAACAGGACTGGAGGGACCTAGCCCCTCCTTTTAAAGTTATACGAAGAAAGGATGAATACTCTAGTCCTTAACATTCCCCAGATCCCCTTCCCCATCCCCCATTGCCCCAGCATTCCAGATTCCTTAAATTCCTGGGAATTTAGATCTGAGCTCTAGTCCGGACTCTGCTTTCAATACAAAATGGAATATTGAGCAAACTATTACCTCCTAAAGTCCTTTTCAATATAGAAGTGGGGGGAACAGAAGTGGGAGTAACAGAGTTGATCCAATTAAAATGCTTCTAGTAGATAGATGATAGAGTTATCTGTAAAGCGAATGTTAGTTCAAATTTTATTTTAATTTCTATTTATTGTTTATCCTATGGCAGATTCTGGGCTACACTCCTTATATACATTATCTCATTTAGTCTTTATAGCATCCCTATGAAGTTGAAACTTGTATCCTCAGGTTAAGTTTAAGGAAATAAAAATAAAAATATTGCCCAAGGTCATCATACCATAACAGAACCAGATATTGAAGCTGGATCTAACTCTAGTCTTGTGCCCTTCTTGACTCTGTCATACGTCCAGTTGGCTCAGGTATTAAACTGCTTTTTGGTGCCTACTGTGCTGCAGATAGAAAAAGAAACATATGTCTTACATGGGCAATACCCAGAGATTGTCATGATGGGCCAAGAGAAAGGATACAGGTGAAGGAAGATAAGGAGGTAGGAAAAAAGTTGATGTGGTTGGAAGTTGTGATTCCCAAGGAGGAATCGGAGAAACCCATTGCTTGTTGAATCTTGTCATGTGGTGGTTGAATTTATTAGTTACAGCAGTAAGATGGTGGGGGAGGCAGAGCTGTTGGGGTGAAACTATAAATGACTTCTTGGCTCCAGCCAATTTACCTGCTATGACAGGACCTTCATCAACAGTTGAAGACGCAGAGAGTACAGTCCAATCTCACGAAAGGAGGATGATGAGAAGGTCAAACATTGGCTTAATAATGCTGAAATTTGGCAAGATTCTAGGCCCAAAGACAGTCTTAATTATGAGGCATGAAAGCAAGGTTGACCAACATGGTAGATGACAAGTGGAAAGGTGTAATCAGAGCTCCCTTAAATTCCCTGTTAATAAGCATTGTACTAACATAACCCTACTCTCATCAATTTGTGAGCTGGAGCTGGTGGTGTGCTATTTGCATCATCCAGTCTAGTTCAAACTGGAAGGCAGAGTTTCTCTGAGTTTTAGCAGTTTGTATCTTTCAAAGAATTGGCCAATTTAATCTAAGTTATCAAATTTATGAGCATTCGTAGTAGTCCTTTTTATCTTTTTAATGTATATGGGATCAGTATTGATGACCCTTATTTTATTTCTGATGTTGGTAAGTTGTATCTTCTCTATCAGTTTTCTACTTCGAGAAGCAGACAGGGGCCAGGGCTGATGCACTGCTTCAGCTCTGTAATGGGCTGAGGCAAGTATTAAGGACACTGTATTTTCATTCTCTATGAATCAGTACAGACTGCACATAATTTGCAAGGTGAAGACAGAGAAGTAATGGAATCCAACCAGAGGTAAGTGATGTTGCAAAACAAGGGAGTGTGAGATTTAAGAAAAAAACAGATGGGTGCCTCAAAACTGTAAGTAGGAAGTATCATCCACAATCCAAGAATTCAGGCATCAGGCTAGTTTAGAGATAGTACTGAGTAACCCTAAGAACCTCTAAGGAATCCCCAGCTTTTCTTCTTTAAGGTGATTCCTTAGAAGTAAAAGTCTTACCAGACTTCTTCCCCCCCCCCCCCCCACACCTTTTGCTTCTTTTCCCACCNNNNCCGGGTTTCTCCCCCCCCCCCCCAGAACTCTATGGTTATATTACCAGCTACTTTGGGGAAAACACTTGGGGACAGGCATCATGTACTTTCAGTAAAAATGTTGAAAAGTCCAGAAAAAGCTCATCTTATACTGAGTTCCACAGCAGAGGAATAACTTATTCTAAGACTTCATTTGATGTTTGGAAATGTCTACAAGTTTGAGAAATATTTGAGTTACAGATAAATTGACTGAGGTCCAGAAGGGTTAAGTGAAATGCCTGGTAAGAGGATAAGGTAGGCTTAAAACTTGTTTCCAAACCCCAATTCCAGTGTTCTTTCTACAGCAAACATAGTTCATCCTCAAATTTGCATTCTTGAGCATATGTTTTTGCTTCCATCAAATACACATACATGAATTCTTGCTGAACCATCCAATTATCTAATCTACTCCCTTTACTCAGGATAAAGGCATGCTGGCAGAGGCTATAAAGGACTCTTCAATGCTCATGTCAGTCATACTATAGTAACTTCAGGTGCCTCAAACCTCCAAGTGACAGTCTCTAATACAGCACCTTTCAAACCCACCAGAGTAATGATGCGTTAAGGATGCAAACCTGAGTGACAACCTGGAATTAAAGTTAACATTCAGTGACTATATATTACAATAACTTGGGACTTTAAAAGTACATATTTGTCTGCTATGTCTGTCATGTTAATAACCAATTTTGTCCAAAGGACTACCACTTACCTTTTTACCAAACACTTAATGCAATGAATTCTTTATTTTTTGTGATACATGTTTGATCTTAGTGTTTTGTTTATAATGTGTTAAAACTATAATGTCCTATGACTGACTAGATGGTTTAAAGAAAAACTGATTCAAATTCAAATTATATAGGAATAATATATGTATACATTTGCATATAATACATACATGTGTATATATATATATTTATAATTATACACATTAAAATAATATTTATTTATATATCTTTTTATTTGGGAAATTTTTATTGAGCATCTTCTATGTGCCAGACATTGTTATAGACACTGAAGATACAGCAGTGAATAGAACCAAGTATCCTACCTTAGGAAGTTATATTCTAAAGAAAGGAAAGGAAAGGAAAGGAAAGGAAAGGAAAGGAAAGGAAAGGAAAGGAAAGGAAAGGAAAGGAAAGGAAAGGAAAGGAAAGGAAGAAAGAAAGAAAGAAAGAAAGAAAGAAAGAAAGAGGGAGGGAAGGAGGGAGGGTGGGAGGAAGAAAGGAATAAAGGCGAAGAGAAGAGAGGCAAAATGACCCAAGAAACCCCAAAAAACAAGCAAACAAACAAACAAAAAACCCAAACCCACAAGATAATTTAATGTAATGATACATAGTCTGGAGAAAATTAAAACCTATCTAAAAGTATGAAAGTTATATGTACAAGAAAGCATCTTCTAGTAAGTCACACCTGAATATATATTGTCCAATGCACTGTTGATATGGTAGAATAGTAGAGAAATGAAATATAAGAAAGACCAAATCAGGAGGAGAAAGCAAGAACTTATAATCCTCTAGGGGATTCTGTTCATTCTCGATGGCCTAACACATGGAAGGTTGGGACAACTGCATGACTCTAGGTGCATTGAAGGCCAACATTCTCAGTGACAAAATATAAAGCATAAATGCACCCTACAGAGGAAGATGTGTGAACTTGACCCCTTGGCACACTATGTCTAAGTGATAACTTTTTTTAAAGAAAAGGAAAAAATTATCTAATGAGAATTCCAAGCAAAAATCTTCTCTTTGAAATTTTGCCTCCCAACCCACTTCCCCCCAAAAATGTAATCAAAGTGACTCTAAAACTCTTAAGGCGTTAGTCAGAAGCAAATTATTATCTTTCCTGGAACAGCATGTTTTAAACCTAGATCTCATCTCAATAAACTCTCACAGAGTTCAAAGGACATGTGTTCGCAATAAAAGTTATTAAATCATGACACTAACCATCATGAGTAAGAAATGCAGAAATAACTAATTATACAGTCAGGACATTAAAGACTTCCAATTTGGAGATTATTGGTAGATTTGATTTTTTTTTAAGTAGGCTCCACGCCCAGTGCGGGGCCCAATGTAGGGCTTGAACTCACAACGCTGATATCAAGACCTGAACTGAGATCAAGTCGGGGGCTTAACTGACTGAGCCACCAGGCACCCTGGTAGAGTTGATATTTTTAAAGAATTAGAGGCTATTGAAAATACGATGAATGGGCAAATACTATTAAAAATCAACATGGGTATATTTGCAAAAGAAGCGGTTAAAATTGTAAAGCACAATGACTGGAATTAGAAATTTAATGAACAGGCTAAGCATTCAATTAGACAGAGCTGAAGAGGGAATTAGCAAACTGAATGTTAAATCTGACAATACAGAATGACAGTAAAAAGAGGCACAGAGTGAAGAGGAGATAAGATTTTGAAAGAGGGGTTAAGGACATAGGAAATCAAGAGGGTGAGTTCTAGTTATATTGTGATGGTTAGGGTACAGTTCAAGCTGCTAGGATCAAGAGACTATCACACAGTGGCTTAAGTAAAATTGAGTTTATATCTCCCTCCCAAAAGTCCTGGAAATAAGTTGTTTAGAAATGGAAGAGAGTCTCTGCTATTCTCAGTATATGTTTCCGAGGTTATTTAAGTACCAATAGGAATATGTAGGACTGAGAAATTCCAGGGCAAGCATCTTGTCTGTAGGAAAGTGACCTAGAATTTTCCTATAGCATCCTCACTCTCAGGTGATCAGAACTCAGAATGCCATTACATAGACACATTTAACTGCATTTTTAATACCAGAAGTGGCACATCAAATCAAGTTTCTGATAGTAGTCTCTTCTACTGCCAGCTGTAGAAACTTTCTGTTTTTGAAAGGCTTATGGGTTTTATTATATCCATTTAGATAATCTCCCTATCTTAAATTCAACCATGCCATATGACATGATATAAATATGGGAGTGCTATTTTCTCACATTTACAAGTTCTGAGGGTTAGGGTATGGAACCTGGAGGTCATTTTTAGATTTCTGCCTACCATATAAAGTAAGCATACTTTTAAGAAGGAAAACATTTTAAAAATACTAGTAGTGGGGTAAATTAAGGAAAGAGTAAGACAAAGATATAATGGAGAAAGGCTCAAAAAAGACAATGTGTACCTTGAATAGACAAATAAAATGGACAATTCAATTTTCCAGATAAAAAAAGTAGAGTAAAAACCTAAATAACAATATTAAACATGAAAAATGGTCCATAACCATAGATATGGCATAGATTAAAGTAATGATATGCTAGTGAATTCAAAGCATATCTGCAGGGAATGAATTCTTAGAAAAATATAAGTAACAAAAATAGATTTAAGAAGAAACAGAAAATATCAACAGTCTTAAACTCATTAAGAAAATTATATTAAATCTTTCCCCAAAGAAAAGTCTGATGGCTTAATAGGCTAATTCTACCAAATATTCAAATTATGAAACACATAATTCCAATCTCACATAAACTTTTTCAGAAAATTGAAATTGAAATAATTCTCCCCAATTCACATAATGGTGTAACATAACTTTGACACTAAAACCTAACAAAAGCACCATAAGAAAGGAACCGACAGGATAATCATATTGACAATTATAGATGCAACTTTCTTAAATAACATATTAAAAAATAGAATACTTATGTATATCAGAAAATTCATCATTGCAATATTGGGATTATTCTAGAAATCCATACTTCTTTTTTTAACTTTGGAAAACCTTGTAATATGATTTAGCATATTTACTTATTGAAAGAAAAATCATATACAACTCTCCATTCATTCATTCATTCATTCATTTCTGAAACCATTTAATAAGTACTAGGTTTTATTCTCAGTGCAGATGAAATAGCAGCAAACAAAATAAATAAAAATTCCTGCTCCAGTATAGTGGGAGAAATTGAAGGTCCAGAGGGGGAAGACCACTGATGTGCTGGTAAATTACAAGCTCTGGTTTGTACTTTTTGCTGATTTCTGTGGTAAATACTCCTATAATGGCCAATTTCAAGCCAACAAATGATACAGAGTTGGCAAGGGGTGTCTTCATTCAGGTCTCTCGAGCTGGTATGAGCAATTGCAAAGCACCACTGGGAAGACAGACAATATAGTATTTCAGCAAGCTATGTATTACATTGGAAGATGAGAAATGTTATGAAAGCTAATGAACAGGGTAAATGGGATAGTAGGTGCTTTAATTTAGGAGAGGTTCATTTTAATTTTTAATTTTCAAAAACGTGTTCAGCCTCAGTGACAGGGTGACTTTTGAGTAAAAAATTGTGGGAGGTGAGGAATCTTGCTCCGTGATCAATCTAGAACAAACATACTCAGCCAGGAATGCTGGCCTTCTTAGAAAAGTGTAGCTGGAGTGGGCTGGGGAAGAGAGAGTGCAGCAGAAATGAATTCAGAGGGACAGAGAAGGGTAAGCTCTTAGAGGGCTCGGTAGGCCATGGTCAGGGGTTTGGGCTTTTATAATGTGAAATGGGGCATCACTGGAGGATTTCGATGAGTGGGTGACATAATATGACTTACTGTTAAAAAGATCACAGACGTCACTGTATTGATGATAGGTCCTGGGAAAGTGAGGGTGAAGACAGGGGCAAGTTAATGATACAACAATCCAGGCAAGAAGTGGTGGCTGCTTAGACCAGGCAGCAAGAGTATGGATGGAAAGAATTGGTCAGATTCTGGGAATACTTGAAGTTTGCATGGAGCACATGAAGAAAAGGGTGTAGTTTGAACACACTGGTCCTTGATGTCATCTACTTTTAAAGGGTTCGGAATGAAAGAAGCGGTCACCCATGCAAAAAGAAACAGAGTTTAGTACTCTAGAAGCCAAGAGAGGGCATTTTAAGGAGAAGGGATCAACTCTGCCCAAATCAATGTTAGTCAAATTTACCAAGATAGGGGTCATTGGTGATCTTTGCACTAACACTACCAATAGAATGGTGGAACTGAATGCCTGAATAGAGTGCGTTTAAGAGAGAATAGGATAAGAGGTTTTAATCCAATCAACTCTTTCAAAGACTTTTGATAAAGAGGAGCAGAGAAATGAGTATAGCTGAAGGGATACAAGTGTTCAAGAGAAGGAGTCTTATTTATTTCTTTTAGGGATAAAGTATGCTCATATGCTGATGAGAACAACTCTTTAGAGAAGGAAAAATTGATGAATTAAGGGAAAGAGAAGAGGGAACCACTGGTGACTGTCCTTAAAGAAAATGTTTGAGATTGTGCATACAAGTATAGAACATCACATAAAATGTCTGATATAGTAAGCAAAGAATCTCATTGTGATCTCTTTTACCAGATGCTGTTATAGACAGTAGATTTAGTAGAGGGAATCTGATTGCATCACTTTTCTGTGTAAAGTAGGAAGTAAGATATTCATTCATTCATTCAGTCATTCATTCACTTAAAGTATGAAAACACAATGTTACGTAGTTTTAGGTGTACAACATAGTGATTTGATAAGTTTATACATTATGCTGTGTTCACCCCAAGTACAGCTACTGTGTATTCCATTACATCACTATTACAATATCATCGACTATATTCTTTATGCTCTGCATTTTGTTCCCATGATTTACTCATTCCATAACTGGAGGCTTGTAGCTCCCTATCCCCTTTACTCATTTTGCCCAACCCTCCACTCCCCTCCCCTCTGGCAACCAAAAGTTTGTTCTCTATATTTACAATTCTGATTCTGCTTTTTGTTTATCACATATTTTAGATTCCATTTATAATTGGAATCATATGGTGTTTGTCTTTCTCAGTCTGACTTATTTCCCATAGCATAACACCCTCTGGGTCTATCCGTATTGGCTCAAATGGCACAATTTCATCTTTTTCATGGCTGTGTAATATTCCTCCGTATATACACACACACACACACACACACACACACACACCACATCTTTCTTATCCATTCAGCTATTGATGGATATTTAGGTTGCTTTCATGTCTTGGCTATTATAAATAATGCTGCTATAAACATAGGGGTTCATGTATCTTTTCAAGTTAGTGTTTTCATTTTCCCTGGGTAAATACCCAACAGTTAAATTATTGGATCATATGGTATTTCTATTTTTAATATGGTATTTCTATTTTGAGGAACCTCCATACTGTTTTCCACAGTGGCTGTACCAATTTCCATTCCACCAACAAGTACAAAGAGTTCTTTTCTCTCCACATCCTTACCAACTCTTCTTGTTTCTTGTCCTCTTGATTTTAGCTATTCTAACAGGTGTGAGTTGATATCTCATTGTGATTTTGATTTGCATTTTTCTGATTATTAGTTATGTTGAGCAACTTTTCATATTTCTGTTGGCCATCTATATGTATTCTTTGGGAACATGTTCAGGTCCTCCGCCCATGTTTTAATCAGATAATTTTTGTTTGTTTGTTTGTTTGTTTGGTGTTAGGTTATGTAAGTTTTTTTGTATATTTTGGATATTAACCCATATCAGATATGTCATTTGCAAATATCATCTTTCATTCTGTAGGTTGTCTTTTTGTTTCGTTGATGCTTTCCTTTGCTGTGCAGAAAATTTGATTTTGATGTAGTCCCAATGGTTTATTTTTGCTCTTGTTTCCCTTGCCTTAGGAGACGTATATAGAAAAATATTGCTATAGCCAATGTCAGAGGAATTACTTCCTGTGTTCTCTTCTAGGAATTTTATGATTGCAGGTCTCACGTTTAGGTCTTTAATCTGTTTTATGTTTATTTTTGTGAATGGTGTTAGCATGTTTTCCCAGCACCATTTATTGAAAAGATTGTCTTTTCCCCATTGTATATTCTTCTTCCTTTGTCATAGATTGACATCAATCAATCAATCAATCAATCATGGGTTTATTTCTGGGCTCTCTCTTCTATTCCACTGATCTATGTGTCTATTTTTATGCCAGTACCATACTGTTTTGATTACTACATCTTTGTAGTATATCTTGAAATCTGAAATTGTGATACCTCTAGCTATATTCTTATTTCTCATGATTGCTTTGGCTATTCCAAGTATTCTGTGGTTCTGTACAAATTTTAGTATTTTTTCTAGTTTTATGAAAAATACTGTTGGTATTTTGGTATGAATTGTATTGAATCAATAGATAGCTTTGGGTAATATAGACATTTTGACAGTATTAATATCTTTACGCTTACTCGTGTCATCCTCAATTTCTTTCATCAGTGTTTTATAGTTCTCAGAGTACAGGTCTTTAACCTCTATGATTAAGTTTATTCCTAGATATTTTATTCTTTTTGGTGCCATTGTAAGTGGTGGATTGTTTTTGGTTTTGTTTTTTAATTTCCCTTCCTGCAACTTCATTGTTAATGTATAGAAACACTACTGATTTCTGGGTATTGATATTGTATCCTGCTTTACTGAAATTTTTTATTACTTATAGTAAGTTTTTGGTGGTGTCTTTAGCATTTTCAATATATTGTATCATGTCATCTGCAAATAGTGACAGTTTAACTTATTTACCAATATGGATGCTTCTTTTCTTTTTTTCCATGTCTGATTGCTGTGGCTAGAAATTCCAGTGCTATGTTCAATAAAAGTGATGATAGTGGACATTTTTGTCTTGCTCCTGACTTTAGAAAAACGCTCTCAGTTTTTCACCAGTGAGTATGCTGTGAGCCGTGGGTTTTTCGTATATGGCTTTTATTATGTTGAGGTATGCCCCCTCTAACCGCATTTTGTTGAGAGTTTTTATTTCATGAATGGATGTTGAATCTTGTTACATGCTTTCTCTGTACCTATTGAGATGATCATAAGATTTTTATCCTTCATTTTGTTGATGTGGTATATGACACTGATTGATTTGCAAATATTGAACCATCCTTGTGTCCTGGGAATAAACCATGGAAAATGATATTTTTAATGTATTATTGTATGCCAATATGTTGTTGAGGAGCTTTGCATCTGTGTTCATCAGGAATATCGGCCTGTACTTTCCTTTTTTGTGGTGTCTTTGGTTTTGATATCAGGGTAATACTGACCTCATAGAATATATTTGGAAGCTTTCCTTCCTCTCCTATTTAGGAACAGTTTGAGGAGGATAGAGATCAACTCTTCTTTAAATGTTTAGTAGAATTCACTTGTGAATCCATCTGGTCCTGGACTTTTATTTTTTAGCAGTTTTTTTTGATTACCAATTCAACTGTGTTACTTCTAATCAATCTGTTCAGATTTTCTACTTCTAGTTCAGTTTTGGAAGAATGTGTTTCTAGAAATTTATCCATTTTTTCTAGGTTGTCCACTTTGTTGATATAAAATTATTCATAATGTTCTCTTATAATCCTTTTATTCCCCCTGTGCTATCAGTTGTTACTTCTCTCTCATTTCCGATTTTATTAGTTTGGGTTCTTTCTCTTTTTTCTCGGTGAGTTGGGCTAAGAGCTTGCCAAATTTGTTTATCTTTTTAAAGAATTAGCTCTTTGTTTCACTGATTTTTTTTTCTAATTTTTAAGTCTCTATGCCATGTATTTCTGCTCTGATCTTTATTATTCCCTTCCTTCTACTTTAGCTTTTTTTCCCCCAGTTCCTTTAGGCATTAAGTTAGATTGTTTATTTGAATTTTTTCTTGTTTCTTGAAGTAGGCCTATATTAGTATATACTGACCTCTTAGATCTGCTTTTCTGTGTTCCAGAGATTTTGGACCATTGTGTTTTCACTTTCATTTGTCTTCATGTATTTTTTAATTTCTTTCTTGATTGCTTCATTGAGCCGTTTGTTGTTTAGTATCATGTTGTTTAGTTTCCATGTGTTTGTGTTTTTCCAGTTTTTTTCTTGTGATTTAATTCTAGTTTTGTACTGTTGCATTTGAAAAGATGCATGATATGATTTCAATCTTCTTAAATTTATCAAGGGATGTCTAATGGCCTATTATGTGATCTATTCTGGAGAATCTTCCATGTGCACTTGAAAAGAATGTGTATTCTGTTGGTTTTGGATGGAATGTTTTGTATGTATCTGTTATACCTATATGGTCCAATGCGTCATTCAAAGACATTGCTTCCTTATTGATTTCTGTCTGATGATCTATCCATTGATGTAAGTGGAGTGTTAAAGTGCCCTACTATTACCGTATTGCCATTAATTTCTCTCTTCGTAATCTGTTAATGTTTGATTTATGTATTTAGGTGCTCCACTGTTGGGTCTGTAAATATTTATAATTATTATTTCCTCTTGTTGGATTGATCCTTTTACCATTATGTAATGCCCTTCTTTGTCTCTTGTTACAGTCTATTTTAAAGTCTATTTTTTGGGGCACCTGGGTGACTCAGTTGGTTAAGTGACTGCCTTCAGCTTGAGTCATGATCTCAGGATTCTGGGATCAGGCCTCGCATCAGGCTCCTTGCTCAGTGGGGAGCCTGCTTCTCCCTCTCCCTCTGTCTGCTGTTTTCCTGATTAAAAAAAATAATAATAAAGTCTGTTTTGTCTGATATAAGCAGTCTACCCTGGCTTTTTAAATTTTCACTTCCATTTGCATGGTGAATGTTTTCCTATCTTTTCACTTCCAGTCTGTATGCATCTTTAAGTCTGTGGTGAGTCTCTTGTAGGTAGCACATAGATGGGTCTTGCTTTTTTTTTTTTTTAACTTATCTACTCCACCACTCTGTGTCTTTTGATTGGGGTATTTAGGGCATTTGCATTTAAGGTAATTATTGATAGGTGTGTACTTATTTACATTAAAAAATTGTTTTCTGGGTTTTTTTGTAGATCTCCTTTTTTCCTTTCTTCTCTTGCTCTCTTTCTTTGTGATCAATGCATATAGTGTTTTGTTTGACTGTCTTTCTCTTTATTTTTTGTGTGTCTATCATAGGTTTTGGGTTTGTGGATACCATGAAGCTCATACATAATATCTTTAGTAAATAATAATACATATTAATTTGATGGTATTTAAGTTCAAACATGTTCTTTAAAAAAAACCCAGAAAAACAAAAATAAAGATTCTCTCTTTTTCTTTTTCCCCTTTTCTTCCCTTTTTATTCCCCTTTCCACATTTTATGTATATGTTGTCATATTTTGCATTTTTTATTCATATTTTTCCTATGTCTAATTATGACCATTTCTTTTCCATTTAAAGTAGTCCCTTTAACATTTCTTGTATGGTTGGTTTAATGGTGATAAACTCCTTTATCTTTTATTTGTCTCACAAACTCTTTATCTCTTCTTCAAATCTGAATTATAACTTTGCCAGGTAGAGTATTCTTAGTTGTAAATTTTTTCTTTTCAGCACTTTGAATATATCATGCCTCTCCTGTATGGCTTGCAAAGTTTCTGCTGAGAAAATCAGATGATAGCTTTATAACTTTACCTTTGTAGGTAACTTTTTATTTTACTCTTGTTGCTTTTAAGATTTTCTTTTTGACCTTTTAATTATTATATGCTATGGTGTGGGTTCATCTTGTTTGGAACTCTCTGTGCATCTTGGACTTGGATGTCTACTTCCCTCTCTAGATTAGGGAAATTTTCAGTTATTATTTGTTCAAATAAGATTTCTGCACCTTCATCTCCCTCTTCTTCTTCTGGGACCCTACAGTGCAAATGTTTGTACACCTGATGTTGTCCAAGAGAATTCTTAATCCACATTCTTTTTAAAAAAATCATTTTCTGAAGCCCTCAGTTTGCTTCAGAGGGGATGGGGGGTGGGGGATTGGGATAGGCTGGTGATGGGTATTAAGGAGGGCATGTATTGCATGGAGCACTGGGTGTTATACGCAATTATGAATCATGGAACACTACATCAAAAACTAAGGATGTACTGTATGGTGACTAACATAACATAATAAAAAATTATTGTAAAAAATTTTTTTAAAAATCATTTTCTCTTTTTGCTATTCATCCTGTGTGCTTTCCATTACCCTGTTTTCCAGATTGCTGATATGTTCCTCATCATCTAATCTACTGTTGGTTCCCTCCAGTGTGTTTTTTATTTCAGTTATTGTATTCTTCAATTCTGATTGGTTTTTAATATTTGTTATCTCTTTATTGAAGGACTCACTGATTTTTTTATTCTTTTCTCTAGGCCAGTGAGTATCTTCATGATCACTACTTTAAATTCTTCATCAGGCATACTTCTTATCTATTTCATTTAGTTCTTTTTCTGCAGTTTCTTCTTGTTCTTTCTTTTGGAACATATTCCTCTGTCTCCCCATTTTGCTTGACTTTCAGGTTTTTTCTGTGGATTAAACAAAACAGCTGCTTTCCTAGTGTTGAAGGAGTGGTCTTGTGTATGGTGTCCCTTATGCAAACTGTGTGCTTGGTAACTTTTGTTGGCTTGCTAGACCTGTGGCTATATATGGTGGTTACTGTTAAAGCATGGTATCTTCATCTCTCTTGCTGGGGCAGAAGAAGAGGGAGAGAGAGAATCATAAGCAGGCTCTACTCCCAGTCTGGAGCCTGATGCAAAGCTTAATCTTATAACCCTAAGATCATGACCTGAGTCGAAATAAAGAATTGGATGCTTAACCAACTAAGTCACACAGGTGCCCTTGATTTTCATTTTTGTTCTAATTTGTATATTTCCACACTCTATATACCAACAGTTCCAACTTACTATACATGGTATGGAGAATTCCTTTTAATGTATACCTGAAGATATGCCCAAATTGTTACATAGCATAGTATTTTCAAAATTACCAAAAACTGGAAACAACTCAAATGCCCATCAGTGGTAAAATGGACAACTAATTTGTGGTACATAAATTACAGATAGACCATAAAGATGAATTTCATAAACATAATGCTGAGTACCAATTTTAAAAATAGCTTATTATGTAATAGTACATACAGTATAAATATATAAAATTGAAAAATTAAAAAAAGTAATAGTAAATAAAATATGTTTTAGGGATATGCCTATGTGTGGTAAAACTATATAAATAATACAAATTTGGGATAATGGTTATATCTGGGAGGGAGAGAAATAGGAGAGGTGCATAGGATTCTTCTAAGGGATTAATTTTCTCTCCTTTAACCTAGATGATGATTTGTGTTTATTATATTATTATTGTTTTAAGATACTGACCATGCATGCTAAATGTATTCTTTCGAATGCTGGCATTATTTCTTACTCTTTGGTCTGGTTTTTCTGTATCAATTTCCCATTTGTTTCACTTTAAAAAAAATTTTTTTATTATATTATGTTAGTCACCGTACAGTACATCCCTGGTTTTTGATGTAAAGTTCGATGATTCATTAGTTGCATATAACACCCAGTGCACCATGCAATACGTGCCCTCCTTACTACCCATCACCAGCCTATCCCATTCCCCCACCCCCTCCTCTCTGAAGCCCTCAGTTTGTTTCTGAGTCCATAGTCTCTCATGCTTCATTCCCCCTTCTGTTTACCCCCCCCTTTCTTCTTCCCTTTCTTCTCCTACCGATCTTCCTAGTTCTTATGTTCCATAGATGAGAGAAACCGTATGATAATTGTCTTTCTCTGCTTGACTTATTTCACTTAGCATTATCTCCTCCAGTCCCATCCATGTTGCAGCAAATGTTGAGAAATCATTCTTTTTGATAGCTGAGTAATATTCCATTGTATATATGGACCACATCTTCTTAATCCAGTTATCTGTTGAAGGGCATCTCGGCTCCTTCCACGATTTAACTATTGTGGACAATGCTGCTATGAACATTGGGGTGCATATGGCCCTTCTCTTCACTACGTCTGTATCTTTGGGGTAAATACCCAGTAGTGCAATGGCTGGATCATAGGGTAGCTCAATTTTTAACTTTTTAAGGGACCTCCACACTGTTTTCCAGAGTGGCTGTACCAACTTGCATTCCCACCAACAATGTAGGAGGGATCCCCTTTCTCCACATCCTCTCCAACACTTTGAATAGTGTAAACTCCAAGGGCGTACGTGTTGAGGGAGGAAGACACAAACACACCATCTTCTGCTGATAAGACATGTGGGGGGTCAAATTATTAATTGTCAAAATGGGAGACATGTGACCATATCTGCCTGCTTGGGGAACAGTCCACTATAGTTTTACTATCACGCTCAACGTGTATGGCATGAGGGGAGATGAGGAAGAAAGTCTGGACCTCAGTGTGTGATGTGAATTGGGGATGAGGTGGGGTTAATACGGAAGTGGGGTTAATACGGAAGTGCTTTGGGGAGGAGGTGAGCCCACGTTCTGGGTAAAGCCCTGCTCAGTGCGCAAGGAGTGTCATCTAGACCCAGGTGGCATTTTTCGTGGAGCCCAGCCCTGCTGTGTGGATTTGCACTATGAGTGGCAGAGGCAGTAGGTGCCTAACGAGACACGAGATGAACGTAATGCAAAGGGGAAGACAGGGACAAGGTAGCCACGCAGACGGCTTTGGAAGAAGTGAAGCCGTACAGACTTGCAACCCCAATCTCAGGCCAGAAGCGCTGTTACAGAGCCAATTTTACACAGATGCCTTCTGTGAATTTTATTTATTTATTTATTTATTTTAATGAAGCAGAGATATCCCCTAGAGGACATTTCAGATTCTTGCTTCTTGTTTCACTTGCCAGGAAATAGAGATATAGAGGAAAAATTCCCGGGGAGGAAAATATACTTTGGGGGAGGGTGTTAGTTGTTTAATTGCTTTATTTAAGATTCAGCAAAACCAGGATTGACCCAGCTCATCCCTGCCCTCCGGCGAATTTGCTTTCCTCCTTTGGCTGCATCAATTTCCCTTTATTTTTATTTTTTATTTTTTTGGAGCTGGAGGAAGCAGTAGAATCCTTTGTTTTGCTGTCTTATACTTCGCACTGACTTCAGTCACTTGCTCGACAGAACATTTATTTTACCTCAGTTCTTCTCTGAGTCGAGCATTCTTTCTTGCCCTTTTAATAGCATCTCAAAGCCCTTCTGAATTTATCTCCTCAGACGTAAACTGAATTGAACACAGAAAAGCTGCCGCTCTTCAGTAATCTGTTAAGAATGGCAGACATCTATGCCCAATATCTGGCTTCCTAAGGAAACACTTCTCCATAGTTTGAACTGGAACATCAATCCCAGGCCACTTGGAAAGAATTCTCAGCCATGCTAATCATTAACGAGGAAAAAAATTGGCATACTGATAAAATCGCGGCGCCCCCACAAAAGCACGTGTATTTCCAAGTTTGCCCTTACTGCCGGACTAAACGGTAATGGTAAATGTAGCTTTCGGGTAGTGTCCGTTTTCAGTAAGCGTGGCAAAGAGACTGTGGAGCAAGGGTGAATTTGAGTCCCCACTCTGCTGTGTACTAGCTGAGTGACCTTGGGCAAATTCTTTAGCCTTTCTTGCACCTGATATAGATCAAGGAGCTACGAACGGGGGCTCACATTTATGGGGCACTTTACCAAGTGTCAGACGGTGCTTCAAGCTCTTTCTATTTATGAACTTAATAATTCTCCCAACAGCACTTGAAGTAGCTGTTATTGTGTCCACCCCCATTTCATCAAAGGGAAAGCCGAGGCACAGAGCAGCTGGCTGACTTATCTAATGCCGCAGAGCTCGACAGGGGTGGGGCCACCATCTGAGGCTAGAAGGTCTGACGCCACCCTACTGCTTTGTGACGGTTGTAATAACAACACTCCTCACCGGGCGGTTGAGAAGAGTAAAGCACCCTTGAGTTTGTAAAGCATACGTCACTGTGTCTAGCACAGGATAGGAGCTCAGGGATGCAAACTGGTGTCGTTAAAGCTAGAGCATTCAGACTTCTAGAAGATCATCAGTTGCCTAAGTTTGAACTTGACCTTTGAGATTCAGTTCAAATGGTTCTGGTTATTCCAGTGATTTTGAAAAGAAATTCTGGAACAAAACCAGAGTTACCTACTGTAATCTCAACATCAAGGTAACTGGTATAAACAAGAATAGCATGATTATCAAGAGATTACCTAGTGATCAATGGTCAGCTTCTGGTCCACTTGGTGACTTTGAGAAAGTGGACTTGAGTGTCCTGTTCCTGACCTTTGAACTGCTCACCCCACCTTGTCTTGATGCCCTCACTTCTTTATTCTTGGAGCCGACTAAGTGTGGATAGAATTCCGGGAATCCTTTCCTTTTATTTTGTCCTCCTCCGGTACTCTGATTGCCGTGAAATGCTGTGATCCCAGAAGAGAGAGAGACTTCAGCAGTTTTTATTAACGAAGTCAAATCACATGTAAATGAATTTGCTAAAGAGCTGTTTAATTAGAAGAGGTTTCTTTCCCCCCATTAGGTGAATCCCAGATGGAAGAAGACCCCAGAAATGTGTCAGTCCTCTACTAAAGGCCCCAGATGGATTTCAGAAGGTGTCCATTTTGGAATGAGAATGGTAACCTGGACCTGGCCTAATTCCGCATGGGTGAGATTTTGTGACAGCGATAGAAGGCTAGAGATGAAGGGACCTCTGAAGTCAACTCCCTTATGTGGCAGAAATGGAAACCAAGGCCTGTGTCTTCTTAGACGATTAGAATAGGAGTATTCTTTGGTTCTGGGGTGTAGTGTTCTATATATATCTGTGAGGTCCAACTCGTTGAGTATGGCATTCAAAGCTCTTTTTTCTTTGCTGGTTTTCTGCTCCAGTACTCTGTGTATTGCTGGTAGTGGAGTGTTGAGGTCCCCTACTATTTATGTATTTTTATCTATATGTCTCTTTATTCTGGTTAAGAGTTGGCTTGTGTATCTTGCTGCTCCCCTGGTGGGGGCATATATATTTATAATTGTCATATCCACTTGTTGGATACATCCTTTAAGAATAATATAGTGCCCTTCTGTGTCTCTAACTATAGTCTTTAGTTTAAAATCCAATCTGTCTGATATGAGAATTGCTACCCCAGCTTTCTTTTGAGGTCCATTGGCATGAAAGATGGTATTCCACCCCTTACTTTCAGTCTGGATGTATTTTTAGGTTCAAAACGAGTCTCTTGTAGACAGTAAATGGATGGGTCATGTCTTTTTATCCAATTTGTAACCCTGTGGTGTTTTATGGGAGCATTTAGTCCATTTACATTGAGACTGATTATTGAGAGATATGATTTTAATGATGCCATGTTGCCAGTAAAGTCTGTCTTTCTATAGATTGTGACCTTCTGTTCTGTATCACTCTTGGGGCCTTTTTACTTTTATAGAACCCCCCTTAATATCTCCTGTAGGGCTGGTTTCGTGGTTATGATATTGGTCAATGACTGGCGATTCTGGAAGGTCTTTATCTCTCCATCCATTCTGAATGACAGCCTTGCTGGATAAAGGATCCTTGGCTGCATGTTTTTCTCTGAAAGAGCTTTAAAAATGCCCCCCCGGGGCGCCTGGGTGGCACAGCGGTTAAGCGTCTGCCTTCGGCTCAGGGCGTGATCCAGGCATTATGGGATCGAGCCCCGCATCAGGCTCCTTCACTGTGAGCCTGCTTCTTCCTCTCCCACTCCCCCTGCTTGTTGTTCCCTCTCTAGCTGGCTGTCTCTATCTCTGTCGAATAAATAAATAAAATCTTTAAAAAAAAATAAAAATAAATAAATAAAAAAGTAAAAATGCCCCCCCCAACCCTTTCTCTCATTCCAGGTCTGTGTAGACAGGTCTGACGTAATTCTGATACCTTTGCCTTGGTACATGAGAAATTTCTTTGCCCTGGCCACTTTCAATACTGTATCCTTGGATCTAATATTTGCGAAATGCACTATG